>NC_090375.1:5276755-5473344 GCF_036365525.1 Heterodontus francisci | reverse complement strand
TACCCCGGGACAGGCCTTAACCCGTTTCCCCAACCCCGGGACAGGCCTTAACCCGTTTCCCCAACCCCGGGACAGGCCTTACCCCGGCTCCCCAACCCCGGGACAGGCCTTACCCCGGCTCCCCAACCCCGGGACAGGCCTTACCCCGGCTCCCCAACCCCGGGACAGGCCTTACCCCGGCTCCCCAACCCCGGGACAGGCCTTACCCCGGCTCCCCAACCCCGGGACAGGCCTTACCCCGGCTCCCCAACCCCGGGACATGCCTTACCCCGGCTCCCCAACCCCGGGACAGGCCTTACCCCGGCTCCCCAACCCCGGGACAGGCCTTACCCCCGGCTCCCCAACCCCGGGACAGGCCTTACCCCGGCTCCCCAACCCCGGGACAGGCCTTACCCCGGCTCCCCAACCCCGGGACAGGCCTTACCCCGGCTCCCCAACCCCGGGACAGGCCTTACCCCGGCTCCCCAACCCCGGGACAGGCCTTACCCCGGCTCCCCAACCCCGGGACAGGCCTTACCCCGGCTCCCCAACCCCGGGACAGGCCTTACCCCGGCTCCCCAACCCCGGGACAGGCCTTACCCCGGCTCCCCAACCCCGGGACAGGCCTTACCCCGGCTCCCCAACCCCGGGACAGGCCTTACCCCGGCTCCCCAACCCCGGGACAGGCCTTACCCCGGCTCCCCAACCCCGGGACAGGCCTTACCCCGGCTCCCCAACCCCGGGACAGGCCTTACCCCGGCTCCCCAACCCCGGGACAGGCCTTACCCCGTTACCCCAACCCCGGGACAGGCCTTACCCCGTTACCCCAACCCCGGGACAGGCCTTACCCCGTCTACCCCAACCCCGGGACAGGCCTTACCCCGGCTCCCAACCCCGGGACAGGCCTTACCCGGCTCCCCAACCCCGGGACAGGCCTTACCCCGGCTCCCCAACCCCGGGACAGGCCTTACCCCGGCTCCCCAACCCCGGGACAGGCCTTACCCCGGCTCCCCAACCCCGGGACAGGCCTTACCCCGGCTCCCCAACCCCGGGACAGGCCTTACCCCGGCTCCCCAACCCCGGGACAGGCCTTACCCCGGCTCCCCAACCCCGGGACAGGCCTTACCCCGGCTCCCAACCCCGGGACAGGCCTTACCCCGGCTCCCCAACCCCGGGACAGGCCTTACCCCGGCTCCCCAACCCCGGGACAGGCCTTACCCCGGCTCCCCAACCCCGGGACAGGCCTTACCCCGGCTCCCCAACCCCGGGACAGGCCTTACCCCGGCTCCCCAACCCCGGGACAGGCCTTACCCCGGCTCCGCGCGCGCCCCCTCTCTCTCGCTCTCGCGCGCGCCCCCTCTCTCGCTCTCGCGCGCGCCCCCTCTCTCGCTCTCGCGCGCGCCCCCTCTCTCGCTCTCAGCGCGCGCCCCCCTCTCTCGCTCTCGCGCGCGCCCCCCTCTCTCGCTCTCGCGCGCGCCCCCTCTCTCGCTCTCAGCGCTGCGCCCCCCCTCTCTCGCTCTCGCGCGCGCCCCCTCTCTCGCTCTCGCTGCGCGCCCCCCTCTCTCTCTCGCGCGCAGCCCCCCCCTCTCTCTCGCGCGCGCCCCCCCCTCTCTCTCGCGCGCGCGCCCCCCCTCTCTCTCGCGCGCCACCTCTCTGGCACCCCGGAATAGACCTTACCCAGCTCCCCAACCCCGGAATAGACCTTACCCCGGCTCCCCAACCCGGAATAGACCTTACCCCGGCTCCCCAACCCCGGAATAGGCTTTACCCCGGCTCCCCAACCCCTGAATAGGCTTTACCCCGGCTCCCCAACCCCGGAATAGGCTTTACCCCGGCTCCCCAACCCCGGGAATAGGCTTTACCCCCGGCTCCCCAACCCCGGGACAGGCTTTAACCCCGGCTCCCCAAACCCCGGGACAGGCCTTACCCCCGGCTCCCCCAACCCCGGGACAGGCCTTACCCCGGCTCCCCAACCCCGGGACAGGCCTTACCCCGGCCTCCCCAACCCCGGGACAGGCCTTACCCCGGCTCCCCAACCCCGGGACAGGCCTTACCCCGGCTCCCCAACCCCGGGGACAGGCCTTACCCCGGCTCCCCAACCCCGGGACAGGCCTTACCCCGGCTCCCCAACCCCGGGACAGGCCTTACCCCGGCTCCCCAACCCCGGGACAGGCCTTACCCCGGCTCCCCAACCCCGGGACAGGCCTTACCCCGGCTCCCCAACCCCGGGACAGGCCTTACCCCGGCTCCCCAACCCCGGGACAGGCCTTACCCCGGCTCCCCAACCCCGGGACAGGCCTTACCCCGGCTCCCCAACCCCGGGACAGGCCTTACCCCGGCTCCCCAACCCCGGGACAGGCCTTACCCCGGCTCCCCAACCCCGGACAGGCCTTACCCCGGCTCCCCAACCCCGGGACAGGCCTTACCCCGTTACCCCAACCCCGGGACAGGCCTTACCCCGGCTCCCCAACCCCGGGACAGGCCTTACCCCGGCTCCCCAACCCCGGGACAGGCCTTACCCCGGCTCCCCAACCCCGGGACAGGCCTTACCCCGGCTCCCCAACCCCGGGACAGGCCTTACCCCGGCTCCCCAACCCGGGACAGGCCTTACCCCGGCTCCCAACCCCGGGACAGGCCTTACCCCGGCTCCCCAATCCCGGGACAGGCCTTACCCCGGCTCCCCAACCCCCGGGACAGGCCTTACCCCCGGCTCCCCAACCCCGGGACAGGCCTTACCCCGGCTCCCCAACCCCGGGACAGGCCTTACCCCGGCTCCCCAACCCCGGGACAGGCCTTACCCCGGCTCCCCAACCCCGGAATAGGCCTTACCCGGCTCCCCAACCCCAGGACAGGCCTTACCCCCGGCTCCCCAACCCCGGAATAGGCTTTACCCCAGTTCCCCAACCCCTGGACAGGCCTTACCCCGGCTCCCCAACCCCGGAATAGGCTTTACCCCAGTTCCCCAACCCAGGACAGGCCTTACCCCAGCTTCCCAACCCCAGGACAGGCCTTACCCCGGCTCCCCAACCCCGGGACAGGCCTTACCCCAGCTTCCCAACCCAAGGACAGGCCTTACCCCAGCTCCCCAACCCCAGGACAGGCCTTACCCCAGCTCCCCAACCCGGGACAGGCCTGACTGTAGGAGCCACTACTGGAGCGGTTCCCCAAAGAGGCTCTAACCCGAGCTCAGGCCTATCAGTGGGGGAGAAGGTGAAAGGCCCAGCGCTCAGGTACTTACGGCGAATGCAATCAGCTCCATTGATTTCCAGTTAGGCCAGACCCAGGCCTCAGGCTCGGCCCTCACCCGCAGCCGCACTGAGGCGAGGCGTCATCACGCAGAGCGCATGACGTCCATCCGTCATGATGTCTTCGAGCGTATAACGTTCCAGCCTTCCCGCGGCGTCAGTGCTGCGAGTTACGTCGCCCGTGTCGGGACGCCTTACGTCATGACGCCGGATGCTGGCGGGAATTAAGTTTCGCAATGTATGCTGGGATCTGGAGTTGGGCGAATGGGCGTCGCGCATGTTCACTGCCCAGCAACGATGTAAATTCTGAGAGGAAGGAATGGCGGACACCGACCCCAGACAGAGGTCACAAACACCGGCCGTGCCGTTTGTAGCGCGGTCAAATTTGGGAAGGCGGCTCCTGGCTGCGCAGGAACTTAAAATGATAAATCGGCATGGCCGTAGTCTTCCCAGCCGCCTCCGCGAATGAGAAAGTCCTCTATTAAATCAACGCGACCCGCTGTTTGAATGAGGCAGCGCCACGGCCGCGGGGATTTCTGGGAGACACCAGCCGCCATTCGGTCTCCAACTGAGAAAAGAACTCACCTTAACACTGAGCCGCTCCCCAACTCAGGACGTCCCAAAACGCATAACAATTCTGATGAAGGGTCACTGACCTGAAACGTTGACTCTGCTTCTCTCTCCACAGATGCTGCCAGACCTGCTGAGTATTTCCAGCACTTGCTTGTTTTTATTACAGCCAAAGTGGTCACGATATCAAAAGCTGCAACCATTTTGGGCACAGCAAGCGACCACAATCAACAATGAGAATCTTTCCAGAAATGAGGAATTACATTTGTGTGGATAGACTAGAATCAGAATCAGAGAATGGTTACAGCACAATAATATAATAAAAGCAAAATACTGCGGATGCTGGAAGTCTGAAATAAAAACAAGAAATGCTGGAAATACTCAGCAGGTCTGGCAGCATCTGTGGAGAGAGAAGCAGAGTTAACCTTTCAGGTCAGTGACCTTTCATCAGAACTAGCAAATATTAGAAATGTAAAAGGTTATAAGCACGTAAGTTTGGGCGGCACAGTGGCGCAGTGATTAGCACCGCAGCCTCACAGCTCCAGCGATCCGGGTTCAATTCTGGGTACTGCCCGTGCGGAGTTTGCAAGTTCTCCCTGTGACCGCGTGGGATTTCACCGGGTGCTCCGGTTTCCTCCCACAGCCAAAGCCTTGCAGGTTGATAGGTAAATTGGACATTATAAATTGCACCTCGTGTAGGTAGGTAGGTGGTAGGGGAATTGAAGAACGGCGAGGATATGGTAGGGAATATGGGATTAATGTAGGATTAGTATAAATTGGTGTTTGATGGTCGGCACAGACTCGGTGGGCTGAAGGGCCTGTTTCAGTGCTGTATCTCGAAATAAAATAAATAAAGTGGGGGTGGGGCAAGAGATAACAAAGGAGAAGGTTTAGATAGAACAATGTCACAGAGAATAGCTGACCAGAAGGTCATGGAGCAAAGGCAAACAATATGTTAATGGTGTGTTGAAAGACAAAGCATTAGTACACATAGGGTGTTAATGGAATGAAAATTGAACAGCTGCAAGTACAAACATGAAAAATAACATTGGGTAAGCAAACTGAACAAACTAAGATTAAATCTTCTTCTTCTTCTTTGGCCTCCTTGTCTCTGGAGACAATGGGTAAGCGCCTGGAGGTGGTCAGTGGTTTGTGGAGCAGCGCCTGGAGTGGCTATAAAGGCCAATACTAGAGTGACAGACTCTTCCACAGGTGCTGCAGCTAAAATTGATTGTCAGGGCTGTTACGCAGTTGGCTCTCTCCTTGTGCTTCTGTCTTTTTTCCTGCCAACTGCTAAGTCTCTTCGATTCGCCACACTTTAGCCCCACCTTTATGGCTGCCCGCCAGCTCTGGCGATCACTGGCAACTGACTCCCACGACTTGTGATCAATGTCACAGGACTTCATGTCACGTTTGCAGATGTCTTTAAAGCGTAGACATGGACGGCCGGTGGGTCTGATACTAGTGACGAGCTCGCTGTACAATGTGTCTTTGGGGATCCTGCCATCTTCCATGCGGCTCACATGGCCAAGCCATCTCAAACGCTGCTGACTCAGTAGGGTGTATAAGCTGGGGATGTTGGCCGCCTCGAGGAATTCTGTGTTGGAGATATGGTCCTGCCACCTGATGCCAAGGATTCTCCGGAGGCAGCGAAGATGGAATGTATTGAGACGTTGCTCTTGGCTGACATACGTTGTCCAGGCCTCGCTGCCGTAGAGCAAGGTACTGAGGATACAGGCTTGATACACACGGACTTTTGTGTTCTGTGTCAGTGCGCCATTTTCCCACACTCTCTTGGCCAGTCTGGACATAGCAGTGGAAGCCTTGTCATGCGCTTGTTGATTTCTGCATCGAGAGACAGGTTACTGGTGATAGTTGAGCCTAGGTAGGTGAACTCTTGAACCAGTTCCAGAGCGTGGTTGCCGATATTGATGGATGGAGCATTTCTGACGTCCTGTCCCATGATGAAATACAATAAAATAAAGACAAAAAAATTTTTTTTTAAGTAAAAAGACAAAAAGAACTAAAAATAAAGTAAAATGGGTGGCCCGTCATGCTCTGAAAGCATGGTTACAGCACAGAAGGGGGCTATTCGGCCTGTCGTGTTCATGCTGGCTCTCTGGAAGAGCAACCCACTGAGTCCCATTTACCGCCTTTTTCCTGTAGTCCTCCAAATTTTTTCTCCTCATATAATTATCCTATTCTTTTCTGAATCTGCCTCCACCACACTTTCAGGCAGTGTATTCCAGATCCTAACCACTCGCTGTGTTAAAAAAAAGCTTTTTCTCATATCACCTCTGGTTCTTTTGCCAGTCCTAGGTCCTTCGGCCAATGGGAACAGTTTCTCCCTTTCTACGCTGTTCAGATCCCTTATGATTATGAAGCTGGAGTTGTTCTCCTTGGAGCAGAGAAGCCGAAGACAAGATTTGATGGTGGTATTGTCATGTTCCTGTAATTTTTCTTCGGAATATGCAGTTTGCCTTTAAGGTTTGCAAGGGCTCAGTATTGCTTTAAGAACCAGCAAGCCTTGGGAGTTATAGGAAGGTGCATTTTTGTTGCCTTAGAAACAGCCATTTGGAGACTGCGATTCAAAGGGTGATTCTCGATTCCATGGAAACAGCCACTGGGAGTGAGCCTGATGCAATACAAAGAACAAACAAAGAACAGTACAGCACAGGAACAGGCCATTCGGCCCTCCAAGCCTGCGCCGATCTTGATGCCTGTCGAAACTAAAACCTTCTGCAATCCCGGGGACCGTATCCCTCTATTCCCAACCTATTCATGTATTTGTCAAGATGCCTCTTAAACGTCGCTATCGTACCTGCTTCCACCACCTCCCCCGGCAGCAGGTTCCAGGCACTCACCACCCTCTGTGTAAAGAACTTGCCTCACACATCCCCTGTAAACTTTGCCCCTCGCACCTTAAAACTATGTCCCCTAGTAACTGACTCTTCCACCCTGGGAAAAAGCTTCTGACTATCCACTCTGTCCATGCCGCTCATAACTTTGTAAACCTCAATCGTGTCACCCCTCCACCTCCGTTGTTCCAGTGAAAATTTTCCAAGTTTCTCCAACCCCTCCTCATAGCTAATGCCCTCCAGACCAGGGAACATCCTGGTAAACCTCTTCTGTACTCTCTCCAAAGCCTCCACGTCCTTCTGGTAGTGTGGCGACCAGAATTGCATGCAATATTCTAAGTGTGGCCTAACTAAAGTTCTGTACAGCTGCAGCATGACTGGCCAATTTTTATACTCTATGCCCCGACCGATGAAGGCAAGCATGCCCTATGTCTTCTTGACTACCTTATCCACCTGCATTGCCACTTTCAGTGACCTGTGGACCTGTACGCCCAGATCTCTCTGCCTGTCAATACTCCTAAGGGTTCTGCCATTTACTGTATACTTCCCACCTGTATTAGATCTTCCAAAATGCATTACCTCACATT
The DNA here is from genome assembly GCF_036365525.1 of Heterodontus francisci. Classification (NCBI taxonomy): domain Eukaryota; kingdom Metazoa; phylum Chordata; class Chondrichthyes; order Heterodontiformes; family Heterodontidae; genus Heterodontus; species Heterodontus francisci. The sequence goes on along the minus strand of NC_090375.1, from coordinate 5,466,105 downwards.
TGTCTGGATTAAACTCCATCTGCCATTTCTCTGCCCAAGTCTCCAACCGATCTATATCCTGCTGTATCCTCTGACAATCCTCATCGCTATCCGCAGCTCCACCAACCTTTGTGTCATCTGCAAACTTACTAATCAGACCAGCTACATTTTCCTCCAAATCATTTATGTATACTACAAAGAGCAAAGGTCCCAGCACTGATCCCTGCGGAACACCACTAGTCACAGCCCTCCATTCAGACCCTCTGTCTTCTATGACTGAGCCAGGTCTGTATCTTGCCAGCTCCCCTCTGATCGCGTGTGACTTCACCTTTTGTACCAGTCTGCCATGAGGGACCTTGTCAAAGGCTTTACTGAAGTCCATATAGACAACATCCACTGCCCTTCTTTCATCAATCATCTTCGTCACTTCCTCAAAAAACTCAATCAAATTAGTGAGACACGACCTCCCCTTCACAAAACCATGTTGCCTCTCACTAATAAGTTCATTTGTTTCCAAATGGGAGTAAATCCTGTCCCGAAGAATCCTCTCTAATAATTTCCCTACCACTGATGTAAGGCTCACCGGCCTATAATTTCCTGGATTATCCTGGCTGCCCTTCTTAAACAAAGGAACAACATTGGCTATTCTCCAGCCCTCTGGGACCTCACCTGCAGCCAATGAGGATACAAAGATTTCTGTCAAGGCCCCAGCAATTTCTTCCCTTGCCTCCCTCAGTATTCTGGGGTAGATCCCATCAGGCCCTGGGGACTTATCTACCTTAATGCTTTGCAAGACGCCCAACACCTCCTCCTTTTTGATAACGACATGACCCAGACTATCTACACTCCCTTCCCGAGACTCATCATCCATCAAGTCCTTCTCTTTGGTGAACACTGATGCAAAGTACTCATTTAGTACCTCGCCCATTTCCTCTGGCTCCACACATAGATTCTCTCCTCTGTCCTCGACTGGGCCAACCCTTTCCCTGGCTAGAGTACTCTTTATATACGTATAAAAAGCCTTGGGATTCTCCTTAATCCTGTTTGCCAACGACTCTTCATGACCCCTTTTAGCCCTCCTGACTCCTTGCTTAAGTTCCTTCCTACTGTCTTTATATTCCTCAAGGGCTTCATCTGTTCCCAGCCTTCCAGCCCATATGAATGCTTCCTTTTTCTTTTTGACTAGGCTCACAATATCCCTCGTTATCCAAGGTTCCCGAAACTTGCCAAACTTATCCTTCTTCCTCACAGGAACATGCTGGTCCTGGATTCTAATCAACTGACGTTTGAAAGACTCCCACATGTCAGATGTTGATTTACCCTCAAACAGCCGCCCCCAATCTAAATTTTTCAGTTCCTGCCTAATATTGTTATAATTAGCCTTTCCCCAATTTAGCACCTTCACCTGAGGACTACTCTTATCCACAAGTACCTTAAAACTTATGGAATTATGGTCACTGCTCCCGAAATGCTCCCCTACTGAAACTTCGACCACCTGGCTGGGCTCATTCCCCAATACCAGGTCCAGTACGGCCCCATCCCTAGTTGGACTATCTACGTATTGTTTCAAGAAGCCCTCCTGGATGCTCCTTACAAATTCTGCCCCATCCAAGCCCCGAGCACTAAGTGAGTCCCAGTCAATATAGGGGAAGTTAAAATCACCCACCACTACAACCCTGTTACCTTTACATCTTTCCAAAATCTGTCTACATATCTGCTCCTCTCCCTCCCGCTGGCTGTTGGGAGGCCTGTAGTAAACCCCCAACATTGTGACTGCACCCTTCCTATTCCTGAGCTCCACCCATATTGCCTCGCTGCATGACCCCTCTGAGGTGTCCTCCCGCAGTACAGCTGTGATATTCTCCTTAACCAGTAATGCAACTCCCCCACCCCTTTTACATCCCCCTCTATCCCACCTGAAGCTTCTAAATCCCGGAACATTTAGCTGCCAATCCTGTCCTTCCCTCAACCAAGTCTCTGTAATAGCAACAACATCATCGTTCCAAGTACTAATCCAAGCTCTAAGTTCATCTGCCTTACCTGTTATACTTCTCACATTGAAACAAATGCACTTCAGACCACCAGTCCCGCTGTGCTCAGCAACATCTCCCTGCCTGCTCTTCCTCTTAGTCCTACTGGCCTTATTTACTAGTTCCCCCTCATTTATTTCACTAGCTGTCCTACTGCTCTGGTTCCCACCCCCTGCCACACTAGTTTAAACCCTCCCGAGTGACGCTAGCAAACCTCGCAGCCAGGATACTTGTGCCCCTCCAGTTTAGATGCAACCCGTCCTTCTTGTACAGGTCCCACAGATCCCTGAAGAGATCCCAATACATTTGTTACAATTTAGTTTTGAACTGGCTGTTGGGAAGACAGTTTTGTGCTAACAGAACGAAGACACAGAAACAACTGAAAACAAGCTCTCAACCATTTTAACTGAAGGAATAGGATTTTTGCCTGTTTAATTATTATCTATCGAAATTCTAAAAAGTCAAGCCAAGACTGAGATCTCTGGTAATTTAAATTGAAGAAAGGGAAGTTCGACTGTGACAACCTTTGATCCCTCAAAAACTCGAAAGTCAGATTGATTCTGTTGAAAGTGTTTGCAAGTCGTTAATTGTTGAAATTCGCTGGAGAAGGAAAGCAACCTCCTGTGAGGACTTCGAGCAACATCCTGTGAGCACTTCGAGCAACATCCTGTGAGGACTTCGAGCAACAATGGACTGAAAATTTCTACTTTAATTGTTGTTTATATCTTCATAGTGTTTAACAATTTAGTTCTTCTAATTAAAGAGTTAATATTGTCTCTGCTTCCACCACCCTTAAGGGCAGTCAGTTCCAGGTCATCACCATGCGCTGCGCAAAAAAGTTCTTCCTCATAGTCCCCCTGCATCTCTTGCCCAAAACTCTCAATCTCTGTCCCCTCGTCCTTGTACCATTTGTTAATGGAAACAGCTTTTCCTTGTCTAACTTATCTAAGCTTGTCATAATCTTGTATACTTCTGTTAAATTTCCCCTCAATCTCCTTCGTTCTCAGGAGAACAACCCCAGCTTTTCCAAACTAACCTTGTAACTAAAATCCCCCATCCCTGGAACCATTCTGGTAAATCTCCTCTGCACCCTCTCAAGGACCCTCACATCCTTCCTGAAGTGTGGTGACCAGTTGGGACCTAACCAGAACTTTCGAAGGTTGAGCATAACTTCCCTGCTTTTGTACTCAGGGCCTCTATTTATGAAGCTCAAGATCCCATTTGCTTTACTAACCACTCTCTCAATATGACCTGCCACCTTCAAAGATCGATGCACATGCACTTCCAGGTCCCCCTATTCCCGCATACTCTTTAGAACTGTGTCATTAAGTATGTATTTCCTCTCCCTATTTCTCCTGCCAAAATTCATCATCTCATATTTTTCAGTGTTAAATTCCATCTGCCACCTCTCTGCCCATTCTACAAGCCTACCTGTGCCTTGTTGCAGGCGGTTCATATCAACCTCACTGTTTGCTGTTCCTCCAAGTCTGGTGTCGTCAGCAAATTTTGAGATTCTACTCTGTACTCTGATTCTACTCTGTATTGCTCTGGAGATAGAACAGAGCAGATTTACAAAAATGTTGCCAGGGCTGGAAAGTTGCAGCGATGAGGAAAGATTGGATAGACTAGGATTGTTTTCTTTAGAACAATGGAGGCTGAGGGGTCACTTAATTGAGGTGTACAAAATTATGAGGGGCCTAGATAGAGTAGACAGGAAGGACCTGGTTCCCCAAGCGGAGAGGTCAATTACCAGGGAGCACCGATTTAAGGTGATTGGTAGAAGGATTAGAGGGGACATGAGGAAAAACTTTTTCACCCAGAGGGTGGTGGGTGGCTGGAATTCACTGCCAGGAATGGTGGTGGAGGCAGAAACCCTCAATTCTTTTAAAAGGTACCTGGACATGCACCTGAAGTGCTGTAACCAGCAAGGCTACGGACCAGTGCTGGAAGGTGAGATTAGATGGTGTGGCTAGTTTTTTCGGCTGAATGGCCTCCTTCTGTGCCGTAATTTTTCTATGGTTCTATGGTATTCCAAGATCCAAGTCATTTGTATATATCAAAAAAAGCAGTGGTCCCATCCGCCCTCTCTCTGTCCACTCCTCTGCCCTCTCTCTGTCCACTCCTCTACCCTCTCTCTGTCCACTCCTCTACCCTCTGTCCACTCCTCTACCCTCTCTCTGTCCACTCCTCTACCCTCTGTCTACTCCTCTACCCTCTCTCTGTCCACTCCTCTGCCCTCTCTCTGTCCACTCCTCTACCCTCTCTCTGTCCACTCCTCTACCCTCTCTCTGTCCTTTTGCAGGCAGTTTGTATCATCCTAACTGCCACACATCCAAGTTTGGTGTCATCAGCAAATTTTGAGATTTTACTCTGAATTCCAAGATCCACGTCACTTATATATAGCAAAAAAGCAGTGGTCCTAGCATCAACCCTTGGGGTACACCACGATCTACCATCCTCCAGTCTGAAAAGCAACCATTTACCACAACTTGCTGTTTTCTATCCTTAAGACAATTTTTTATCCAATTGGATAATTCCATGAACCTCAATTTTGATACAAAGCCTTTTATGTGGTACTTTACCAAATATGTTCTTAAAATCCATATAAAGAACATCCACTGCATTTCCTTCATCAACCTTCTCTGTTACGTCATCAAAAAATTAAATTAGATTCATCAAGCATGATCTACCTTTTACAAATCCATGCTGGCTATCTTTAATTAGCTTGAAGCTCTCTCAGTGTCCATTGATGTTTTCCCTGATTATAGTTTCTAAAACCTTACCACCACTGATGTTAAACTAACTGGCCTGTAATTGCTAGGACTGTCCTTACACCCTTTCTTGAATAAGGGTGTCACCTTTGCCAATCTCCAATCCTCTGGCACCTCCCCTGTATCCAGGGAAGATTGGAAGATTATGACAAGCCCCTTCCATTATATTCATCCCCACTGCCTTTAGCAACCAGGGATGCAAACCATCTGGACCAGGTGACTTATCTATCCTAAGGAGAGCCAGCCTTTTTAGTACCTCACGCCTCTCAATGTGATCCTATCCATTGCCTCCACTCTGTCTGCTTCAACTGAAATTTTGTCAGATTCTATTTCCTTAGTGAACACTGATACAAAGTACTCAATTTTTTTATTCATTCACTGGCTGGGCCAGCACTTATTGCCCATCCCTAATTGCCCTTGAGAAGGTGGTGGTGAGCTGCCTTCTTGAACCGCTGCAGTCCATGTGGGGTAGGTACACCCACAGTGCTGTTAGGAAGGGAGTTCCAGGATTTTGACCCAGCGACAGTGAAGGAACGGCGATATAGATCCAAGTCAGGATAGTGTGTGACTTGGAGGGGAACTTGCAGGTGGTGGTGTTCCCATGCATTTTCTGCCCTTGTCCTTCTAGTTGGTCGAGGTCATGGTTTTGGAAGATGCTGTCGAAGGAGCCTTGGTGCGTTGCTGCAGTGCATCTTGTAGATGGTACACACTGCTGCCACTGTGCATCGGTGGTGGAGGGAGTGAATGTTTGAGGATGGGGTGCCAATCAAGCGGGCTGCTTTGTCCTGGATGGTGTCAAGCTTCTTGAGTGTTGTTGGAGCTGCACCCATCCAGGCAAGTGGAGAGTATTCCATCACACTCCTGACTTGTACCTTGTAGATGGTGGACAGGCTTTGGGGAGTCAGAAGGTGAGTTACTCACCGCAGGATTCCTAGCCTCTGACCTGCTCTTGTAGCCACAGTATTTATATGGCTACTCCAGTTCAGTTTCTGAGGAATCACAAATGGTGCTGAACATCGTGCAATCGTCAGCGAACATCCCCACTTCTGACCTTATGATTGAAGGAAGGTCACTTATGAAGCAGCTGAAGACGGTTGGGCCTCGGACACTACCCTGAGGAACTCCTGCAGTGATGTCCTGGAGCTCAGATGATCGACCTCCAACAACTTTAGCCATCTGCCTTTACACTAGGTATGACTCCAACCAGCGGAGGGTTTTCCCCCTGATTCCCATTGACCTCAGTTTTGCTAGGGCTCCTTGATGCCATACTTGGTCAAATGCTGCCTTGATGTCAAGGGCAGTCACACTCACCTCACCTCTTGAGTTCAGCTCTTTTGTCCATGTTTGAACCAAGGCTGTAATGAGGTCAGGAGCTGAGTGGCCCTGGCGGAACCCAAACTGAGTGTTAGTGAGCAGGTTATTGCTAAGCAAGTTGCCGCTTGATGACACTGTTGATGACACCTTCCATCACTTTGCTGATGATTGAGAGTAGGCTGATGGGGCGATAATTAGCTGGATTGGACTTGTCCTGCTTTTTGTGTACAGGATGTACCTGGGCAATTTTCCACATTGCCGGGTAGATGCCAGTGTTGTAGCTGTACTGGAACAGCTTGGCTAGGGGCGTGGAAATTTCTGGAGAACAGGTCTTTAATACTATTGGCGGAATGTTCTCAGGGCCCATAGCGTTTGCAGTATCCAGTGCCTTCAATCATTTCTTGATATCATGCAGAGTGAATCGAATTGGCTGAAGTCTGGCATCTGTGATGCTGGGGACTTCGGGAGGAGGCCGAGATGGATCAAGTATATTAGGCTTGCCCTGTACCTCTGAGCATATATTACCCTCTCTGTCCCTAATAGGCCCCAGTCCTCCTCTTACTACTCACTTATTATTTACATGCTGGTAAAGATCTTTGGGTTCCCTTTTATGTTGACTGCTATTGTCATATTCTCTCTTTGCCTGTGTTATTTTCCTCTTCACCTCCCCTCTCAACAAACTGTCTATGGCCTAGTTTTCACTTGATGAGTTCACCTGACCTACATCATGCACCCTCTTTTTTTGTTTCATCATAATCTCTATCTCCCTCATCATCCAAGGAGCCCTGTTATTGGTTCTCCTACCTTTCACCCTTGTTCCTAGCCTGTACCTGAAGCATATCTTCCTTAAAGATAACCCATCATTCTGATATAGCTCTTCCTGCCAGTCTTTGGTTCCACTCTACCCTGGATAGATCCCTTCTCATTACATTGAAATTCGCCTTCTTCCAATCGAGACATTCTACCTTATTTTGATTATGGTTTGTGTTTAAATGTTGCTGAGTCAGTGACTGTGTCACTGCTGAGAGGAAATGAGAATACTTGTCACAAAAATGCAATGTCCTGACAGATTTGAAGGAGACCTGCAGATCCTCAGTGTCAATGTTTATACAGCTCAATCTATCTCCAGGTTGATATTATGGATCAAAAAAATTGTGATAATTTATTTCAGAAGCAAATAAGCGACAAACACAACTCAAAGGGCGGCACAGCGGCGCAGTGGTTAGCACCGCAGCCCCACAGCTCCAGCGACCCGGGTTCAATTCTGGGTACTGCCTGTGTGGAGTTTGCAAGTTCTCCCTGTGTCTGCGTGGGTTTCCTCCGGGTGCTCCAGTTTCCTCCCACATGCCAAAGACTTGCAGGTTGATAGGTAAATTGGCCATTATAAATTGTCCCGAGGATAGGTAGGTGGTAGGAAAATATAGGGACAGGTGGGGATGTGGTAGGAATATGGAATTAGTGTAGGATAAGTATAAAATGGGTGGTTGATGGTTGGCACAGACTCGGTGGGCCGAAGTGCCTGTTTCAGTGCTGCATCTCTAAACTAAACTAAAACACAGAGATAATTCCAGATATTGAGAACTGAGTAAACAAAGGAGACATTCAGCACTTCATTGGTCTTAAAGAAAGAAAAAACTGCATTTGGATATAACCTTTTACAGCCTCGGGATATCTGAAAGCATTTTACAGCCAATGAATGAAGATACATCTCGGCCTCCTCCTGAGGTCCCCAGCATCACAGATGCCAGTCTTCAGCTAATCCAATTCAAGAAACGACTGAAGGCACTGGATACTGCAAAGACTATAGGCCCTGACAACATTCCAACCATAGTACTGAAGACCTGTGCTCCAGAACTTGCCGCACCCCGAGCCAAGCTGTTCCAATACAGCTACAACACTGGCATCTCCCCGGCAATGTGGAAAATTGCCCAGGTATGTCCTGTACACGAAAAGCAGGACAAGTCCAACCCGGCCAATTACTGCCCCATCAGTTTACTCTCAATCATCAGTAAAGTGATGGAAGGTGTCATCGACAGTGCTTTCAAGTGGCACTTGCCCAGCAATAACCTGCTCAGAGATCAGTTTTGAAGAAGCTTCACTGACCTGAAACGTTAACTCTGCTTCTCTCTCCACAGATGCTGCCAGACCTGCTGAGTATTTCCAGCATTTCTTGTTTTTATTTCAGATTTCCAGGATCCGCAGCATTTTGCTTTTGTTATACCTGCACAGTGATGCTCAGAGTGACTGCCCTTGACATCAAAGCAGCATTTGACCGAGCATGGCATCAAGGAGCCCGAGCAAATCTGGAATCAATGGGAATCAGGGGGAAAACTCTCCGCTGGTTGGAGTCATACCTCGCACAAAGGAAGATATTTGTGGTTGTTGGAGGTCAATCATCTCAGTCCCAGGACATCACTGCAGGAATTCCTCAGATTAGTGTCCTAGGCCCAACCATCTTCACCTGCTTCATCAATGACCTTCTCTCCATCATGAAGTCAGAAGTGGGGATGTTCACTAATGATTGCACAATGTTCAGTACCATTCGCTACTCCTCAAATACCGAAGTAGCCCATATCCAGAAGCAGGAATACCTGGAAACATCCAGGCTTGGCCTGATAAGTGGCAAGTAACATTTGTGCCACAAAAGTGCCAAGTAATGACTATCTCCAACAAGTTAGAATCCAACCATCGCCCCTTGATGTTCAATGGCATTACCATCGCTGAATCCCCCACTGTCAACATCCTGGAGTGTGTCAGTAATTCCAGGCCCCCGGGAGGGTGTCAGTAATTTCAGGCCCTCAGGAGGGTGTGAGTAATTTCAGGGGCCCTCGGGAGGGAGTCAGTAATTTCAGGGGCCTCGGGAGGGTGTCAGTAATTTCAGAGCCCCCGGGAGAGTGTCAGTAATTTCAGGGGCCCCCGGGGGGATGTCAGTAATTTCAGGGGCCCCGGGAGGGTGTCAGTAATTTCAGGCCCTCTGGAGGGTGTCAGTAATTTCAGGGGCCCCGGGAGGGTGTCAGTAATTTCAGGCCCCCGGGAGGGTGTCTGTAATTTCAGGGCCCCCGGGAGAGTGTCAGTAATTTCAGGGGCCCCCAGGAGGATGTCAGTAATTTCAGAGGCCCCGGGAGGGTGTCACTAATTTCAGGCCCTCGGGAGGGTGTCAGTAATTTCAGGAGCCCTCGGGAGGGAGTCAGTAATTTCAGGGGCCCCGGGATGGTGTTAGTAATTTCAGGGGCCTCGGGAGGGTGTCAGTAATTTCAGGGGCCCCGGGAGGGTGTCAGTAATTTCAGGCCCCAGGGAGGGTGTCAGTAATTTCAGGCCCTCGGGAGGGTGTCAGTAATTTCAGGAGCCCTCGGGAGGGAGTCAGTAATTTCAGGGGCCCCGGGATGGTGTTAGTAATTTCAGGGGCCTCGGGAGGGTGTCAGTAATTTCAGGCCCTCGAGAGGGTGTCAGTAATTTCAGGGGCCTTGGGAGGGTGTCAGTAATTTCAGGAGGCCCGGGAGGGTGTCAGTAATTTCAGGCCCTCGAGAGGGTGTCAGTAATTTCAGGGGCCTCGGAAGGGTGTCAGTAATTTCAGAAGCCCCGGGAGGGTGTCAGTAATTTCAGGCCCTCGAGGGGGTGTCAGTAATTTCAGGTGCCTTGGGAGGGTGTCATTTCAGTAATTTCAGGCCCTCTGAGGGTCAGTAATTTCAGGGGCCCCCGGGAGAGTGTCAGTAATTTCAGGGGCCCGGGAGGGTGTCAATAATTTCAGGGGCCCTCGAGGGGGTGTCAGTAATTTCAGGTGCCTTGGGAGGGTGTCATGTCAGTAATTTCAGGCCCTCTGAGGGTGTCAGTAATTTCAGGGGCCCCCGGGAGAGTGTCAGTAATTTCAGGGGCCCCCGGGAGGGTGTCAGTAATTTCAGGGGCCCCCGGGAGGGTGTCAGTAATTTCCGGCCCTCTGGAGGGTGTCAGTAATTTCAGGGGCTCGGGAGGGTGTCAGCAATTTCAGGGGCCCTGGGAGGGTGTCAGTAATTTCAGGCCCTCTGGAGGGTGTCAGTCATTTCAGGGGCCCCGGGAGGGTGTCAGTAATTTCAGGGGCCCCGGAGGATGACAGTAATTTCAGGGGTCTCCTGGAGGGTGTCAGTAATTTCAGGGGCCTCGGAAGGGTGTCAGTAATTTCAGAAGCCCCGGGAGGGTGTCAGTAATTTCAGGCCCTCGAGAGGGTGTCAGTAATTTCAGAAGCCCCGGGAGGGTGTCAGTAATTTCAGAAGCCCCGGGAGGGTGTCAGTAATTTCAGGCCCTCGAGGGGGTGTCAGTAATTTCAGGTGCCTTGGGAGGGTGTCATTTCAGTAATTTCAGGCCCTCTGAGGGTCAGTAATTTCAGGGGCCCCCGGGAGAGTGTCAGTAATTTCAGGGGCCCGGGAGGGTGTCAATAATTTCAGGGGCCCTCGAGGGGGTGTCAGTAATTTCAGGTGCCTTGGGAGGGTGTCATGTCAGTAATTTCAGGCCCTCTGAGGGTGTCAGTAATTTCAGGGGCCCCCGGGAGAGTGTCAGTAATTTCAGGGGCCCGGGAGGGTGTCAGTAATTTCAGGGGCCCCCGGGAGGGTGTCAGTAATTTCTGGCCCTCTGGAGGGTGTCAGTAATTTCAGGGGCTCGGGAGGGTGTCAGCAATTTCAGGGGCCCTGGGAGGGTGTCAGTAATTTCAGGCCCTCTGGAGGGTGTCAGTCATTTCAGGGGCCCCGGGAGGGTGTCAGTAATTTCAGGGGCCCCGGGAGGGTGTCAGTAATTTCAGGGTCCCCGGAGGATGTCAGTAATTTCAGGGGTCTCCTGGAGGGTGTCAGTAATTTCAGGGGCCTCGGGAGGGTGTCAGTAATTTCAGAAGCCCCGGGAGGGTGTCAGTAATTTCAGGCCCTCGAGGGGGTGTCAGTAATTTCAGGTGCCTTGGGAGGGTGTCATTTCAGTAATTTCAGGCCCTCTGAGGGTCAGTAATTTCAGGGGCCCCCGGGAGAGTGTCAGTAATTTCAGGGGCCCCGGGAGGGTGTCACTAATTTCAGGCCCTCTGGAGGGTGTCAGTAATTTCAGGGGCCCCGGGAGGGTGTCACTAATTTCAGGCCCTCTGGAGGATGTCAGTAATTTCAGGGGCCCCCAGGAGGATGTCAGTACTTTGAGAGGCCCCGGGAGGGTGTCACTAATTTCAGGCCCTCTGGAGGGTGTCAGTAATTTCAGGGGCCCCGGGAGGGTGTCAGTAATTTCAGGCCCCCGGGAGGGTGTCAGTAATTTCAGGCCCTCTGGAGGGTGTCAGTAATTTCAGGGGCCCTCGGGAGGGAGTCAGTAATTTCAGGGGCCTCGGGAGGGTGTCAGTAATTTCAGAGCCCCCGGGAGAGTGTCAGTAATTTCAGGGGCCCCCGGGGGGATGTCAGTAATTTCAGGGGCCCCGGGAGGGTGTCAGTAATTTCAGGCCCTCTGGAGGGTGTCAGTAATTTCAGGGGCCCCGGGAGGGTGTCAGTAATTTCAGGCCCCCGGGAGGGTGTCTGTAATTTCAGGGCCCCCGGGAGAGTGTCAGTAATTTCAGGGGCCCCCAGGAGGATGTCAGTAATTTCAGAGGCCCCGGGAGGGTGTGAGTAATTTCAGGGGCCCTCGGGAGGGAGTCAGTAATTTCAGAGCCCCCGGGAGAGTGTCAGTAATTTCAGGGGCCCCCAGGAGGATGTCAGTAATTTCAGAGGCCCCGGGAGGGTGTGAGTAATTTCAGGGGCCCTCGGGAGGGTGTCAGTAATTTCAGAGCCCCCGGGAGAGTGTCAGTAATTTCAGGGGCCCCCGGGGGGATGTCAGTAATTTCAGGGGCCCAGGGAGGGTGTCAGTAATTTCAGGCCCTCTGGAGGGTGTCAGTAATTTCAGGGGCCCCGGGAGGGTGTCAGTAATTTCAGGGGCCCCGGGAGGTTGTCAGTAATTTCAGATCCCAGGAGGGTGTCAGTAATTTCAGGGGCCCCCGGGAGGGTGTCAGTAATATCAGGCCCTTGGGAGGGTGTCAAAATTTCAGGGGCCTGGGAGGGTGTTAGTAATTCCAGGGGCCCCCGGGAGGGTGTCAGTAATTTCAGGGGCCCCGGGATGGTGATAGTAATTTCAGGGGCCCCCGGGAGGGTGTCAGTAATTTCAGGCCCTTGGGAGGGTGTCAGTAATTTCAGGGGCCTGGGAGGGTGTCACTAATTTCAGGCCCTCTGGAGGGTTTCAGTAATTTCAGGCCCCCGGGAGGGTGTCAGTAATTTCAGGCCCTCTGGAGGGTGTCAGTAATTACAGGTGCCCGGCAGGGTGTCAGTTATTTCAGGCCCCCGGGAGGGTGTCAGTAATTTCAGGCCCCCGGGACGGTGTCAGTAATTTCAGGGGCCTCGGGAGGGTGTCAGTAATTTCAGGGGCCCCAGGAGGGTGTCAGCAATTTCAGGGGCCACCGGGAGCGTGTCAGTAATTTCAGGGGCCCCGGGAGGGTGTCAGTAATTTCAGGGGCCTCGGGAGGGTGTCAGTAATTTCAGGGGCTCCCGGGAGGGTGTCAGTAATTTCAGGCCACCGGGAGCGTGTCAGTAATTTCAGGGGCCCCGGGAGGGTGTCAGTAATTTCAGGGGCCCCGGGAGGGTGTCAGTAATTTCAGGGGCCCCGGGAGGGTGTCAGTAATTTCATGGGCTCCCGGGAGGGTGTCAGTAATTTCAGGCCATCGGGAGAGTGTCAGTAATTTCAGGGGCCTGGGAGGGTGTCAGTAATTTCAGGGGCCCCAGGAGGGTGTCAGTAATTTCAGGCCCTCGGGAGGGTGTCAGTAATTTCAGGGGCTCCCGGGAGGGTGTCAGTAATTTCAGGCCATCGGGAGAGTGTCAGTAATTTCAGGGGCCCGGGAGGGTGTCAGTAATTTCAGGGGCCCCCGGGAGGGTGTCAGTAATTTCCGGCCCTCTGGAGGGTGTCAGTAATTTCAGGGGCTCGGGAGGGTGTCAGCAATTTCAGGGGCCCTGGGAGGGTGTCAGTAATTTCAGGCCCTCTGGAGGGTGTCAGTCATTTCAGGGGCCCCGGGAGGGTGTCAGTAATTTCAGGGGCCCCGAGAGGGTGTCAGTAATTTCAGGGTCCCCGGAGGATGTCAGTAACTTCAGGGGCCTCCTGGAGGGTGTCAGTAATTTCAGAGCCCCCGGGAGAGTGTCAGTAATTTCAGGGGCCCCCGGGGGGATGTCAGTAATTTCTGGGGCCCCGGGAGGGTGTCAGTACTTTCAGGCCCTCTGGAGGGTGTCAGTAATTTTAGGGGCCCCGGGAGGGTGTCAGTAATTTCAGGCCCCCGGGAGGGTGTCTGTAATTTCAGGGCCCCCGGGAGAGTGTCAGTAATTTCAGGGGCCCCCAGGAGGATGTCAGTAATTTCAGAGGCCCCGGGAGGGTGTCACTAACTTCAGGCCCTCTGGAGGGTGTCAGTAATTTCAGGGGCCCCGGGAGGGTGTCAGTAATTTCAGGCCCCCGGGAGGGTGTCAGTAATTTCAGGCCCTCGGGAGGGTGTCAGTAATTTCAGGGGCCCTCGGGAGGGAGTCAGTAATTTCAGGCCCTCGGGAGGGTGTCAGTAATTTCAGGGGCCCTCGGGAGGGAGTCAGTAATTTCAGGCCCTCGGGAGGGTGTCAGTAATTTCAGGCCCCCGGGAGGGTGTCAGTAATTTCAGGCCCTCGGGAGGGTGTCAGTAATTTCAGGGGCCTTCGGGAGGGAGTCAGTAATTTCAGGGGCCCCGGGATGGTGTGAGTAATTTCAGGGGCCTCGGGAGGGTGTCAGTAATTTCAGGAGCCCCAGGAGGGTGTCAGTAATTTCAGGCCCTCGAGAGGGTGTCAGTAATTTCAGGGGCCTTTGGAGGGTGTCAGTAATTTCAGGAGGCCCGGGAGGGTGTCAGTAATTTCAGGCCCTCGAGAGGGTGTCAGTAATTTCAGGGGCCTCGGAAGGGTGTCAGTAATTTAAGGAGCCCCGGGAGGGTGTCAGTAATTTCAGGCCCTCGAGGGGGTGTCAGTAATTTCAGGTGCCTTGGGAGGGTGTCATTTCAGTAATTTCAGGCCCTCTGAGGGTCAGTAATTTCAGGGGCCCCCGGGAGAGTGTCAGTAATTTCAGGGGCCCGGGAGGGTGTCAGTAATTTCAGGGGCCCTCGAGGGGGTGTCAGTAATTTCAGGTGCCTTGGGAGGGTGTCATGTCAGTAATTTCAGGCCCTCTGAGGGTGTCAGTAATTTCAGGGGCCCCCGGGAGAGTGTCAGTAATTTCAGGGGCCCGGGAGGGTGTCAGTAATTTCAGGGGCCCCCGGGAGGGTGTCAGTAATTTCCGGCCCTCTGGAGGGTGTCAGTAATTTCAGGGGCTCGGGAGGGTGTCAGCAATTTCAGGGGCCCTGGGAGGGTGTCAGTAATTTCAGGCCCTCTGGAGGGTGTCAGTAATTTCAGGGGCCCCGGGAGGGTGTCAGTAATTTCAGGGTCCACGGAGGATGTCAGTAATTTCAGGGGCCCCGGGATGGTGATAGTAATTTCAGGGGCCCCCGGGAGGGTGTCAGTAATTTCAGGCCCTTGGGAGGGTGTCAGTAATTTCAGGGGCCTGGGAGGGTGTCACTAATTTCAGGCCCTCTGGAGGGTTTCAGTAATTTCAGGCCCCCGGGAGGGTGTCAGTAATTTCAGGCCCTCTGGAGGGTGTCAGTAATTACAGGTGCCCGGCAGGGTGTCAGTTATTTCAGGCCCCCGGGAGGGTGTCAGTAATTTCAGGCCCCCGGGACGGTGTCAGTAATTTCAGGGGCCTCGGGAGGGTGTCAGTAATTTCAGGGGCCCCAGGAGGGTGTCAGCAATTTCAGGGGCCACCGGGAGCGTGTCAGTAATTTCAGGGGCCCCGGGAGGGTGTCAGTAATTTCAGGGGCCTCGGGAGGGTGTCAGTAATTTCAGGGGCCCCAGGAGGGTGTCAGTAATTTCATGGGCTCCCGGGAGGGTGTCAGTAATTTCAGGCCATCGGGAGAGTGTCAGTAATTTCAGGGGCCTGGGAGGGTGTCAGTAATTTCAGGGGCCCCAGGAGGGTGTCAGTAATTTCAGGCCCTCGGGAGGGTGTCAGTAATTTCAGGGGCTCCCGGGAGGGTGTCAGTAATTTCAGGCCATCGGGAGAGTGTCAGTAATTTCAGGGGCCCGGGAGGGTGTCAGTAATTTCAGGGGCCCCCGGGAGGGTGTCAGTAATTTCCGGCCCTCTGGAGGGTGTCAGTAATTTCAGGGGCTCGGGAGGGTGTCAGCAATTTCAGGGGCCCTGGGAGGGTGTCAGTAATTTCAGGCCCTCTGGAGGGTGTCAGTCATTTCAGGGGCCCCGGGAGGGTGTCAGTAATTTCAGGGGCCCCGGGAGGGTGTCAGTAATTTCAGGGTCCCCGGAGGATGTCAGTAACTTCAGGGGCCTCCTGGAGGGTGTCAGTAATTTCAGAGCCCCCGGGAGAGTGTCAGTAATTTCAGGGGCCCCCGGGGGGATGTCAGTAATTTCTGGGGCCCCGGGAGGGTGTCAGTACTTTCAGGCCCTCTGGAGGGTGTCAGTAATTTTAGGGGCCCCGGGAGGGTGTCAGTAATTTCAGGCCCCCGGGAGGGTGTCTGTAATTTCAGGGCCCCCGGGAGAGTGTCAGTAATTTCAGGGGCCCCCAGGAGGATGTCAGTAATTTCAGAGGCCCCGGGAGGGTGTCACTAACTTCAGGCCCTCTGGAGGGTGTCAGTAATTTCAGGGGCCCCGGGAGGGTGTCAGTAATTTCAGGCCCCCGGGAGGGTGTCAGTAATTTCAGGCCCTCGGGAGGTTGTCAGTAATTTCAGGGGCCCTCGGGAGGGAGTCAGTAATTTCAGGGGCCCCGGGATGGTGTGAGTAATTTCAGGGGCCTCGGGAGGGTGTCAGTAATTTCAGGAGCCCCAGGAGGGTGTCAGTAATTTCAGGCCCTCGAGAGGGTGTCAGTAATTTCAGGGGCCTTTGGAGGGTGTCAGTAATTTCAGGAGGCCCGGGAGGGTGTCAGTAATTTCAGGCCCTCGAGAGGGTGTCAGTAATTTCAGGGGCCTCGGAAGGGTGTCAGTAATTTAAGGAGCCCCGGGAGGGTGTCAGTAATTTCAGGCCCTCGAGGGGGTGTCAGTAATTTCAGGTGCCTTGGGAGGGTGTCATTTCAGTAATTTCAGGCCCTCTGAGGGTCAGTAATTTCAGGGGCCCCCGGGAGAGTGTCAGTAATTTCAGGGGCCCGGGAGGGTGTCAGTAATTTCAGGTGCCCTCGAGGGGGTGTCAGTAATTTCAGGTGCCTTGGGAGGGTGTCATGTCAGTAATTTCAGGCCCTCTGAGGGTGTCAGTAATTTCAGGGGCCCCCGGGAGAGTGTCAGTAATTTCAGGGGCCCGGGAGGGTGTCAGTAATTTCAGGGGCCCCCGGGAGGGTGTCAGTAATTTCCGGCCCTCTGGAGGGTGTCAGTAATTTCAGGGGCTCGGGAGGGTGTCAGCAATTTCAGGGACCCTGGGAGGGTGTCAGTAATTTCAGGCCCTCTGGAGGGTGTCAGTAATTTCAGGGGCCCCGGGAGGGTGTCAGTAATTTCAGGGTCCACGGAGGATGTCAGTAATTTCAGGGGCCTCCTGGAGGGTGTCAGTAATTTCAGAGCCCGCGGGAGGGTGTCACTAATTTCAGGCCCTCTGGAGGGTGTCAGTAATTTCAGGGGCCCCGGGAGGGTGTCAGTAATTTCAGGCCCCCGGGAGGGTGTCAGTAATTTCAGGCCCTCAGGAGGGTGTGAGTAATTTCAGGGGCCCTCGAGAGGGAGTCAGTAATTTCAGAGCCCCCGGGAGAGTGTCAGTAATTTCAGGGGCCCCCGGGGGGATGTCAGTAATTTCAGGGGCCCCGGGAGGGTGTCAGTAATTTCAGGCCCTCTGGAGGGTGTCAGTAATTTCAGGGGCCCCGGGAGGGTGTCAGTAATTTCAGGCCCCCGGGAGGGTGTCAGTAATTTCAGGCCCCAGGGAGGGTGTCAGTAATTTCAGGCCCTTGGGAGGTGTCAGTAATTTCAGGAGCCCTCGGGAGGGAGTCAGTAATTTCAGGGGCCCCGGGAGGGTGTCAGTAATTTCAGGCCCCAGGGAGGGTGTCAGTAATTTCAGGCCCTTGGGAGGTGTCAGTAATTTCAGGAGCCCTCGGGAGGGAGTCAGTAATTTCAGGGGCCCCGGGATGGTAGTAATTTCAGGGGCCTCGGGAGGGTGTCAGTAATTTCAGGAGCCCCAGGAGGGTGTCAGTAATTTCAGGCCCTCGAGAGGGTGTCAGTAATTTCAGGGGCCTTGGGAGGGTGTCAGTAATTTCAGGAGGCCCGGGAGGGTGTCAGTAATTTCAGGCCCTCGAGAGGGTGTCAGTAATTTCAGGGGCCTCGGAAGGGTGTCAGTAATTTCAGAAGCCCCGGGAGGGTGTCAGTAATTTCAGGCCCTCGAGGGGGTGTCAGTAATTTCAGGTGCCTTGGGAGGGTGTCATTTCAGTAATTTCAGGCCCTCTGAGGGTCAGTAATTTCAGGGGCCCCCGGGAGAGTGTCAGTAATTTCAGGGGCCCGGGAGGGTGTCAATAATTTCAGGGGCCCTCGAGGGGGTGTCAGTAATTTCAGGTGCCTTGGGAGGGTGTCATGTCAGTAATTTCAGGCCCTCTGAGGGTGTCAGTAATTTCAGGGGCCCCCGGGAGAGTGTCAGTAATTTCAGGGGCCCGGGAGGGTGTCAGTAATTTCAGGGGCCCCCGGGAGGGTGTCAGTAATTTCCGGCCCTCTGGAGGGTGTCAGTAATTTCAGGGGCTCGGGAGGGTGTCAGCAATTTCAGGGGCCCTGGGAGGGTGTCAGTAATTTCAGGCCCTCTGGAGGGTGTCAGTCATTTCAGGGGCCCCGGGAGGGTGTCAGTAATTTCAGGGGCCCCGGGAGGGTGTCAGTAATTTCAGGGTCCCCGGAGGATGTCAGTAATTTCAGGGGTCTCCTGGAGGGTGTCAGTAATTTCAGGGGCCTCGGAAGGGTGTCAGTAATTTCAGAAGCCCCGGGAGGGTGTCAGTAATTTCAGGCCCTCGAGGGGGTGTCAGTAATTTCAGGTGCCTTGGGAGGGTGTCATTTCAGTAATTTCAGGCCCTCTGAGGGTCAGTAATTTCAGGGGCCCCCGGGAGAGTGTCAGTAATTTCAGGGGCCCCGGGAGGGTGTCAGTAATTTCAGGCCCTCTGGAGGGTGTCAGTAATTTCAGGCCCCCGGGAGGGTGTCACTAATTTCAGGCCCTCTGGAGGATGTCAGTAATTTCAGGGGCCCCCAGGAGGATGTCAGTACTTTGAGAGGCCCCGGGAGGGTGTCACTAATTTCAGGCCCTCTGGAGGGTGTCAGTAATTTCAGGGGCCCCGGGAGGGTGTCAGTAATTTCAGGCCCTCGGGAGGGTGTGAGTAATTTCAGGGGCCCTCGGGAGGGAGTCAGTAATTTCAGGGGCCTCGGGAGGGTGTCAGTAATTTCAGAGCCCCCGGGAGAGTGTCAGTAATTTCAGGGGCCCCCGGGGGGATGTCAGTAATTTCAGGGGCCCCGGGAGGGTGTCAGTAATTTCAGGCCCTCTGGAGGGTGTCAGTAATTTCAGGGGCCACGGGAGGGTGTCAGTAATTTCAGGCCCCCGGGAGGGTGTCTGTAATTTCAGGGCCCCCGGGAGAGTGTCAGTAATTTCAGGGGCCCCCAGGAGGATGTCAGTAATTTCAGAGGCCCCGGGAGGGTGTGAGTAATTTCAGGGGCCCTCGGGAGGGAGTCAGTAATTTCAGGGGCCTCGGGAGGGAGTCAGTAATTTCAGAGCCCCCGGGAGAGTGTCAGTAATTTCAGGGGCCCCCGGGGGGATGTCAGTAATTTCAGGGGCCCAGGGAGGGTGTCAGTAATTTCAGGCCCTCTGGAGGGTGTCAGTAATTTCAGGGGCCCCAGGAGGTTGTCAGTAATTTCAGATCCCAGGAGGGTGTCAGTAATTTCAGGGGCCCCCGGGAGGGTGTCAGTAATTTCAGGCCCTTGGGAGGGTGTCAAAATTTCAGGGGCCTGGGAGGGTGTTAGTAATTCCAGGGGCCCCCGGGCGGGTGTCAGTAATTTCAGGGGCCCCGGGATGGTGATAGTAATTTCAGGGGCCCCCGGGAGGGTGTCAGTAATTTCAGGCCCTTCGGAGGGTGTCAGTAATTTCAGGGGCCTGGGAGGGTGTCACTAATTTCAGGCCCTCTGGAGGGTTTCAGTAATTTCAGGCCCCCGGGAGGGTGTCAGTAATTTCAGGCCCTCTGGAGGGTGTCATTAATTTCAGGTGCCCGGCAGGGTGTCAGTTATTTCAGGCCCCCGGGAGGGTGTCAGTAATTTCAGGCCCCCGGGACGGTGTCAGTAATTTCAGGGGCCTCGGGAGGGTGTCAGTAATTTCAGGGGCCCCAGGAGGGTGTCAGCAATTTCAGGGGCCCCCGGGAGCGTGTCAGTAATTTCAGGGGCCCCGGGAGGGTGTCAGTAATTTCAGTGGCCTCGGGAGGGTGTCAGTAATTTCAGGTGCCCCAGGAGGGTGTCAGTAATTTCAGGTGCCCCAGGTGGGTGTCAGTAATTTCAGGCCATCGGGAGAGTGTCAGTAATTTCAGGGGCCTGGGAGGGTGTCAGTAATTTCAGGGGCCCCAGGAGGGTGTCAGTAATTTCAGGCCCTCGGGAGGGTGTCAGTAATTTCAGGGGCTCCCGGGAGGGTGTCAGTAATTTCAGGCCATCGGGAGAGTGTCAGTAATTTCAGGGGCCCGGGAGGGTGTCAGTAATTTCAGGGGCCCCCGGGAGGGTGTCAGTAATTTCCGGCCCTCTGGAGGGTGTCAGTAATTTCAGGGGCTCGGAGGGTGTCAGCAATTTCAGGGGCCCTGGGAGGGTGTCAGTAATTTCAGGCCCTCTGGAGGGTGTCAGTCATTTCAGGGGCCCCGGGAGGGTGTCAGTAATTTCAGGGGCCCCCAGGAGGATGTCAGTAA
This sequence comes from Heterodontus francisci, assembly GCF_036365525.1. Taxonomy (NCBI): domain Eukaryota; kingdom Metazoa; phylum Chordata; class Chondrichthyes; order Heterodontiformes; family Heterodontidae; genus Heterodontus; species Heterodontus francisci. The sequence continues at coordinate 5,446,084 of NC_090375.1, read as the reverse complement.
TTTCAGAGGCCCCCGGGAGGGTGTCACTAACTTCAGGCCCTCTGGAGGGTGTCAGTAATTTCAGGGGCCCCGGGAGGGTGTCAGTAATTTCAGGCCCCCGGGAGGGTGTCAGTAATTTCAGGCCCTCGGGAGGGTGTCGGTAATTTCAGAGGCCCGGGAGGGTGACAGTAATTTAAGGGGCCCCGGGAGGTGGTCAGTAATTTCAGAGGCCTCGGGAGGGTGTCAGTAATTTCAGGGGCACCCGGGAGGGTGTCAGTAATTTCAGGGCCCCGGGAGGGTGTCAGTAATTTCAGGGGCTCCCGGGGGGGTGTCAGTAATTTCAGGCCCCCGGGAGGGTGTCAGTAATTTCAGGGGCCCCAGGTGGGTGTCAGTAATTTCAGGGGCACCCGGGAGGGTGTCAGTAATTTCAGGGCCCCGGGAGGGTGTCAGTAATTTCAGGGGCTCCCGGGAGGGTGTCGGTAATTTCAGGGGCCCCGGGAGAGTGTCAGTAATTTCAGGGGCCCCGGGAGGGTGTCAGTAATTTCAGGGTCCCCGGAGGGTGTTCGTAATTTCAGAGCCCCCGGGAGAGTGTCAGTAATTTCAGGGGCCCCCGGGAGGATGTCAGTAATCTCAGGGGCCCAGGGAGGGTGTCAGTAATTTCAGGCCCTCTGGAGGGTGTCAGTAATTTCAGGGGCCCCGGGAGGGTGTCAGTAATTTCAGGGGCCCCGGGAGGTTGTCAGTAATTTCAGATCCCAGGAGGGTGTCAGTAATTTCAGGGGCCCCCGGGAGTGTGTCAGTAATTTCAGGCCCTTGGGAGGGTGTCAAAATTTCAGGGGCCTGGGAGGGTGTTAGTAATTCCAGGGGCCCCCGGGAGGGTGTCAGTAATTTCAGGGGCCCCGGGAGGGTGACAGTAATTTCAGGGGCCCCCGGGAGGGTGTCAGTAATTTCAGGCCCTTGGGAGGGTGTCAGTAATTTCAGGGGCCTGGGAGGGTGTCACTAATTTCAGGCCCTCTGGAGGGTTTCAGTAATTTCAGGCCCCCGGGAGGGTGTCAGTAATTTCAGGCCCTCTGGAGGGTGTCAGTTATTTCAGGCCCCCGGGAGGGTGTCAGTAATTTCAGGCCCCCGGGACGGTGTCAGTAATTTCAGGGGCCTCGGGAGGGTGTCAGTAATTTCAGGGGCCCCAGGAGGGTGTCAGCATTTTCAGGGGCCCCCGGGAGGGTGTCAGTAATTTCAGGGGCCCCGGGAGGGTGTCAGTAATTTCAGGGTCCTCGGGAGGGTGTCAGTAATTTCAGGGGCCCCAGGAGGGTGTCAGTAATTTCAGGCCCTCGGGAGGGTGTCAGTAATTTCAGGGGCTCCCGGGAGGGTGTCAGTAATTTCAGGCCATCGGGAGAGTGTCAGTAATTTCAGGGGCCTGGGAGGGTGTCAGTAATTTCAGGCCCTCGGGAGGGTGTCAGTAATTTCAGGGGCTCCCGGGAGGGTGTCAGTAATTTCAGGCCATCGGGAGAGTGTCAGTAATTTCAGGGGCCCGGGAGGGTGTCAGTAATTTCAGGGGCCCCCGGGAGGGTGTCAGTAATTTCCGGCCCTCTGGAGGGTGTCAGTAATTTCAGGGGCTCGGGAGGGTGTCAGCAATTTCAGGGGCCCTGGGAGGGTGTCGGTAATTTCAGGCCCTCTGGAGGGTGTCAGTCATTTCAGGGGCCCCGGGAGGGTGTCAGTAATTTCAGGGGCCCCGGGAGGGTGTCAGTAATTTCATTGTCCCCGGAGGATGTCAGTAATTTCAGGGGCCTCCTGGAGGGTGTCAGTAATTTCAGAGCCCTCGGGAGGGTGTCAGATATTTCAGGGGCCACGGGAGTATGTCCGTAATTTCAGCCCCCGGGAGGGTGTCAGTAATTTCAGGGACCCCCAGGAGTGTGTCAGCAATTTCAGGGGCCCCGGGAGGGTGTCAGTAATTTCAGGGCCCCCGGGAGGGTTTCAGTAATTTCAGGGGCCCCCAGGAGGTTGTCAGCAATTTCAGGGGCCCCCAGGAGGTGTCAGTAATTTCAGGGGCCGCCGGGAGGGTGTCAGTAATATCAGGGACCTCCTGGAGGGTGTCAGTAACTTCAGGCACTCGGGAGGGTGTCAGTAATTTCAGGGGCCCCAGGGAGGGTGTCAGTAATTTCAGGCCCTCGGGAGGGTGTCAGTAATTTCAGGCCCTCGGGAGGGTGTCAGATATTTCAGGGGCCACGGGAGTATGTCCGTAATTTCAGCCCCCGGGTGGGTGTCGGTAATTTCAGGCCCCCGGGAGGATGTCAGTAATTTCAGGGGCCCCGGGAGGGTGTCAGTAATTTCAGGCCTTCGGGAGGGTGTCAGTAATTTCAGGGGCTCCAGGAGGGTGTCAGCAATTTCAGCGGCCCCCAGGAGGTGTCAGTAATTTCAGGGGCCGCCGGGAGGGTGTCAGTAAATTCAGGCCCCCGGGGGGGTGTCAGTAATTTCAGGCCCCGGGAGGGTGTCACTAATTTCAGGGGCCCCGGGAGGGTGTCAGTAATTTCATTGTCCCCGGAGGATGTCAGTAATTTCAGGGGCCTCCTGGAGGGTGTCAGTAATTTCAGAGCCCTCGGGAGGGTGTCAGATATTTCAGGGGCCACGGGAGTATGTCCGTAATTTCAGCCCCCGGGAGGGTGTCAGTAATTTCAGGGACCCCCAGGAGTGTGTCAGCAATTTCAGGGGCCCCGGGAGGGTGTCAGTAATTTCAGGGCCCCCGGGAGGGTTTCAGTAATTTCAGGGGCCCCCAGGAGGTTGTCAGCAATTTCAGGGGCCCCCAGGAGGTGTCAGTAATTTCAGGGGCCGCCGGGAGGGTGTCAGTAATTTCAGGGGCCCCCAGGAGGTTGTCAGCAATTTCAGGGGCCCCCAGGAGGTGTCAGTAATTTCAGGGACCTCCTGGAGGGTGTCAGTAACTTCAGGCACTCGGGAGGGTGTCAGTAATTTCAGGGGCCCCAGGGAGGGTGTCAGTAATTTCAGGCCCTCGGGAGGGTGTCAGTAATTTCAGGCCCTCGGGAGGGTGTCAGATATTTCAGGGGCCACGGGAGTATGTCCGTAATGTCAGCCCCCGGGTGGGTGTCGGTAATTTCAGGCCCCCGGGAGGATGTCAGTAATTTCAGGGGCCCCGGGAGGGTGTCAGTAATTTCAGGCCTTCGGGAGGGTGTCAGTAATTTCAGGGGCTCCAGGAGGGTGTCAGCAATTTCAGCGGCCCCCAGGAGGTGTCAGTAATTTCAGGGGCCGCCGGGAGGGTGTCAGTAATTTCAGGGGCCCCCAGGAGGGTGTCAGTAAATTCAGGCCCCCGGGGGGGTGTCAGTAATTTCAGGCCCCGGGAGGGTGTCACTAATTTCAGGAGCCCCGGGAGGGTGTCAGTAATTTCAGGGGCCCGGGAGGGTGTCAGTAATTTTAGGGCCCTGGGAGGATGTCGGTAATTTCAGGCCCCTGGGAGGGTGTCAGTAATTTCAGGGCCCCCGGGAGAGGTTCAGTAATTTCAGGGCCCCGGGAGGGTGTCAGTAATTTCAGGGCCCCTCAGGAAGTTGTCAGTAATTTCAGGGCCCCGGGAGGGTGTCAGTAATTTCAGGGCCCCTCAGGAAGTTGTCAGTAATTTCAGGCCCCCGGGGGGGTGTCAGTAATTTCAGGGGCCCTGGGAGTGTGTCAGTAATTTCAGGGGCCCCCCCGGAGGGTGTCAGTAATTTCAGGGCCCCCGGGAGGTTGACGGTAATTTCTGCCCCCGGGTGGGTGTCGGTAATTTCAGGCCCCCGGGAGGGTGTCAGTAATTTCAGGGGCCCCGGGAGGGTGTAAGTAATTTCAGGCCCTCGGGAGGGTGTCAGAAATTTCAGGGGCCCCCAGGAGGGTGTCAGTAATTTCAGGCCCCCGGGAGGGTGTCAGTAATTTCAGGGCCCCTCAGGAAGTTGTCAGTAATTTCAGGCCCCCAGGAGGGTGTCACTAATTTCAGGGGCCCTGGGAGTGTGTCAGTAATTTCAGGGGCCCCCCGGAGGGTGTCAGTAATTTCAGGGGCCCCCGGGAGGATGACGGTAATTTCTGCCCCCGGGTGGGTGTCGGTAATTTCAGTCCCCCGGGAGGGTGTCAGTAATTTCAGGGGCCCCGGGAGGGTGTCAGTAATTTCAGGGGCCCCGGGAGGGTGTCAGTATTTTCAGGTGCCCCCAGGAGCTGTCAGTAATTTCAGGGGCCCCGGGAGAGTGTCAGTAATTTCAGGGGCCCCGGGAGGGTGTCAGTAATTTCAGGGGCCCCAGGGAGGGTGTCAGTAATTTCAGGTGCCCATAGAGGGTGTCAGTAATTTCAGGCCCTCGGCAGGGTGTCAGTAATTTCAGGGGCCCTCGGGAGGGTGTCAGTAATTTCAGGGGCCCCCGGGAGGGTGTCAATAATTTCAGGCCCTCGGGAGAGTGTTCGTAATTTCAGGGCCCCCCGGGAGGGAGTCACTAATTTCAGCGGCCCCCGGGATGGTGTCAGTAATTTCAGGGGCCCCGGGAGGGTGTCAGTAATTTCAGGCCCCCGGGAGGGTGTCAGTAATTTCAGGGGCCCCCAGAAGGGTGTCAGTAATTTCAGGCCCCCGGGAGGGTGTCAGTAATTTCAGGGGCCCCCGGGAGGGTGTCAGTAATTTCAGGCCCCCGGGAGGGTGTCAGTAATTTCAGGGGCCCCCAGGAGGGTGTCAGTAATTTCAGGGGCCCCCAGGAGGAGTCAGTAATTTCAGGGGCCCCCGGGAGGGTGTCAGTAATTTCAGGCCCCCGGGAGGGTGTCAGTAATTTCAGGCGCCCCCAGGAGGGTGTCAGTAATTTCAGGGGCCCCCAGGAGGAGTCAGTAATTTCAGGGGCCTCGGGAGGGTGTCAGTAATTTCAGGCCCTCGAGAGGGTGTCAGTAATTTCAGGGGCCTCGGAAGGGTGTCAGTAATTTCAGAAGCCCCGGGAGGGTGTCAGTAATTTCAGGCCCTCGAGGGGGTGTCAGTAATTTCAGGGGCCTTGGGAGGGTGCCAGTAATTTCAGGAGGCCCGGGAGGGTGTCAGTAATTTCAGGCCCTCGAGAGGGTGTCAGTAATTTCAGGGGCCTCGGAAGGGTGTCAGTAATTTCAGAAGCCCCGGGAGGGTGTCAGTAATTTCAGGCCCTCGAGGGGGTGTCAGTAATTTCAGATGCCTTGGGAGGGTGTCATTTCAGTAATTTCAGGCCCTCTGAGGGTGTCAGTAATTTCAGGGGCCCCCGGGAGAGTGTCAGTAATTTCAGAGGCCCGGGAGGGTGTCAGTAATTTCAGGGGCCCTCGAGGGGGTGTCAGTAATTTCAGGTGCCTTGGGAGGGTGTCATTTCAGTAATTTCAGGCCCTCTGAGGGTGTCAGTAATTTCAGGGGCCCCCGGGAGAGTGTCAGTAATTTCAGGGGCCCGGGAGGGTGTCAGTAATTTCAGGGGCCCCCGGGAGGGTGTCAGTAATTTCCGGCCCTCTGGAGGGTGTCAGTAATTTCAGGGGCTCGGGAGGGTGTCAGCAATTTCAGGGGCCCTGGGAGGGTGTCAGTAATTTCAGGCCCTCTGGAGGGTGTCAGTCGTTCCAGGGGCCCTGGGAGGGTGTCAGTAATTTCAGGGTCCCCGGAGGATGTCAGTAATTTCAGGGGCCTCCTGGAGGGTGTCACTAATTTCAGGCCCTCTGGAAAATGTCAGTAATTTCAGGGGCCCCCAGGAGGATGTCAGTAATTTCAGAGGCCCCGGGAGGGTGTCACTAATTTCAGGCCCTCTGGAGGGTGTCAGTAATTTCATGGGCCCCGGGTGGGTGTCAGTAATTTCAGGGCCCCCAGGATGGTGTCAGTAATTTCAGGCCCTCGGGAGGGTGTCAGTAAATTCAGGAGCCCCCAGAAGGATGTCAGTAATTTCAGGGGCCCCGGGAAGGTGTCAGTAATTTCAGGTGCCTCCAGGAGCTGTCAGTAATTTAAGGGGCCCCGGGAGAGTGTCAGTAATTTCAGGCCCCCGGGATGGTGTCAGTAATTTCAGGGGCCCCGGGAGGGTGTCAGTAATTTCAGGGGCCTCCTGGAGGGTGTCAGTAATTTCAGAGCCCCCGGGAGGGTGTCACTAATTTCAGGCCCTCTGGAGGATGTCAGTAATTTCAGGGGCGCCCAGGAGGATGTCAGTAATTTCAGGCCGCGGGAGGGTGTCACTAATTTCAGGAGCCCCGGGAGGGTGTCAGTAATTTCAGGGGCCCGGGAGGGTGTCAGTAATTTCAGGCCCCTGGGAGGGTGTCAGTAATTTCAGGGCCCCCGGGAGAGGTTCATTAATTTCAGGGGCCCTGGGAGGTTGTCAGTAAGTTCAGGGCCCCCGGGAGGGTTTCAGTAATTTCAGGGGCCCCCAGGAGGGTGTCAGTAATTTCAGGGCCCCGGGAGGGTGTCAGTAATTTCAGGGCCCCTCAGGAAGTTGTCAGTAATTTCAGGGCCCCGGGAGGGTGTCAGTAATTTCAGGGCCCCTCAGGAAGTTGTCAGTAATTTCAGGGGCCCCCCGGAGGGTGTCAGTAATTTCAGGGCCCCCGGGAGGGTGTCAGTAACTTCAGGGGCCCCGGGAGGGTGTCAGTAACTTCAGGGGCCCCGGGAGGGTGTCAGTATTTTCAGGTGCCCCCAGGAGCTGTCAGTAATTTCAGGGGCCCCGGGAGAGTGTCAGTAATTTCAGGGGCCCCGGGAGGGTGTCAGTAATTTCAGGGGCCCCCGGGAGGGTGTCAGTAATTTCAGGTGCCCCCAGGAGGATGTCAGTAATTTCAGAGGCCCCGGGAGGGTGTCACTAATTTCAGGCCCTCTGGAGGGTGTCACTAATTTCAGGGACCCCGGGCGGGTGTCAGTAATTTCAGGCCCTCGGGAGGGTGTCAGTAATTTCAGGGGCCCTCGGGAGGGAGTCAGTAATTTCAGGGGCCCCGGGATGGTGTTAGTAATTTCAGGGGCCTCGGGAGGGTGTCAGTAATTTCAGGCCCTCGAGAGGGTGTCAGTAATTTCAGGGGCCTTGGGAGGGTGTCAGTAATTTCAGGAGGCCCGGGAGGGTGTCAGTAATTTCAGGCCCTCGAGAGGGTGTCAGTAATTTCAGGGGCCTCGGAAGGGTGTCAGTAATTTCAGGAGCCCCAGGAGGGTGTCAGTAATTTCAGGCCCTCGAGAGGGTGTCAGTAATTTCAGGGGCCTTGGGAGGGTGTCAGTAATTTCAGGCCCTCGAGAGGGTGTCAGTAATTTCAGGGGCCTTGGGAGGGTGTCAGTAATTTCAGGAGCCCCAGGAGGGTGTCAGTAATTTCAGGCCCTCGAGAGGGTGTCAGTAATTTCAGGCCCTCGAGAGGGTGTCAGTAATTTCAGGGGCCTTGGGAGGGTGTCAGTAATTTCAGGAGGCCCGGGAGGGTGTCAGTAATTTCAGGCCCTCGGGAGGGTGTCAGTAATTTCAGGGGCCTTGGGAGGGTGTCAGTAATTTCAGGAGCCCCGGGAGGGTGTCAGTTATTTCAGGCCCTCTGGAGGGTGTCAGATATTTCAGGGGCCACGGGAGTATGTCAGTAATTTCAGGGGCCCCGGGAGAGTGTCAGTAATTTCAGGGGCCCCCGGGAGGGTGTTACTAATTTCAGGGGCCTCAGGAGAGTGTCAGTAATTTCAGGCCCTCGAGATGGTGTCAGTAATTGCAGGGGCCTTGGGAGGGTGTCAGTAATTTCAGGCCCCCGGGAGGGTGTCAGTTAGTTCAGGACCCCCGGGAGGGTGTCAGTAATTTCAGAGCCCCGGGAGGGTGACAGTAATTTCAGGGGCCCCAGGAGGTGGTCAGTAATTTCAGAGGCCTCGGGAGGGTGTCAGTAATTTCAGGCCCCCGGGGGGGTGTCAGTAATTTCAGGGGCCCTGGGAGGGTGTCAGTAATTTCAGGGGCCCCCCCGGATGGTGTCAGTAATTTCAGGGCCCCCGGGAGGTTGACGGTAATTTCTGCCCCCGGGTGGGTGTCGGTAATTTCAGGCCCCCGGGAGGGTGTCAGTAATTTCAGGGGCCCCGGGAGGGTGTAAGTAATTTCAGGCCCTCGGGAGGGTGTCAGAAATTTCAGGGGCCCCGGGAGGATGTCGGTAATTTCAGCCCCCGGGTGGGTGTCGGTAATTTCAGGCCCCCGGGAGGATGTCAGTAATTTCAGGGGCCCCGGGAGGGTGTCAGTAATTTCAGGCCCCCGGGAGGGTGTCAGTAATTTCAGGGGCCCCCAGGAGGGTGTCAGTAATTTCAGGCCCCCGGGAGGGTGTCAGTAATTTCAGGGCCCCTCAGGAAGTTGTCAGTAATTTCAGGCCCCCAGGAGGATGTCACTAATTTCAGGGGCCCTGGGAGTGTGTCAGTAATTTCAGGGGCCCCCCGGAGGGTGTCAGTAATTTCAGGGGCCCCCGGGAGGATGACGGTAATTTCTGCCCCCGGGTGGGTGTCGGTAATTTCAGTCCCCCGGGAGGGTGTCAGTAATTTCAGGGGCCCCGGGAGGGTGTCAGTAATTTCAGGGGCCCCGGGAGGGTGTCAGTATTTTGAGGTGCCCCCAGGAGCTGTCAGTAATTTCAGGGGCCCCGGGAGAGTGTCAGTAATTTCAGGGGCCCCGGGAGGGTGTCAGTAATTTCAGGGGCCCCAGGGAGGGTGTCAGTAATTTCAGGTGCCCATAGAGGGTGTCAGTAATTTCAGGCCCTCGGCAGGGTGTCAGTAATTTCAGGGGCCCTCGGGAGGGTGTCAGTAATTTCAGGGGCCCCCGGGAGGGTGTCAATAATTTCAGGCCCTCGGGAGAGTGTTCGTAATTTCAGGGCCCCCCGGGAGGGAGTCACTAATTTCAGCGGCCCCCGGGATGGTGTCAGTAATTTCAGGGGCCCCGGGAGGGTGTCAGTAATTTCAGGCCCCCGGGAGGGTGTCAGTAATTTCAGGGGCCCCCAGAAGGGTGTCAGTAATTTCAGGCCACCGGGAGGGTGTCAGTAATTTCAGGGGCCCCCGGGAGGGTGTCAGTAATTTCAGGCCCCCGGGAGGGTGTCAGTAATTTCAGGGGCCCCCAGGAGGGTGTCAGTAATTTCAGGGGCCCCCAGGAGGAGTCAGTAATTTCAGGGGCCCCCGGGAGGGTGTCAGTAATTTCAGGCCCCCGGGAGGGTGTCAGTAATTTCAGGCGCCCCCAGGAGGGTGTCAGTAATTTCAGGGGCCCCCAGGAGGAGTCAGTAATTTCAGGGGCCTCGGGAGGGTGTCAGTAATTTCAGGCCCTCGAGAGGGTGTCAGTAATTTCAGGGGCCTCGGAAGGGTGTCAGTAATTTCAGAAGCCCCGGGAGGGTGTCAGTAATTTCAGGCCCTCGAGGGGGTGTCAGTAATTTCAGGGGCCTTGGGAGGGTGCCAGTAATTTCAGGAGGCCCGGGAGGGTGTCAGTAATTTCAGGCCCTCGAGAGGGTGTCAGTAATTTCAGGGGCCTCGGAAGGGTGTCAGTAATTTCAGAAGCCCCGGGAGGGTGTCAGTAATTTCAGGCCCTCGAGGGGGTGTCAGTAATTTCAGATGCCTTGGGAGGGTGTCATTTCAGTAATTTCAGGCCCTCTGAGGGTGTCAGTAATTTCAGGGGCCCCCGGGAGAGTGTCAGTAATTTCAGAGGCCCGGGAGGGTGTCAGTAATTTCAGGGGCCCTCGAGGGGGTGTCAGTAATTTCAGGTGCCTTGGGAGGGTGTCATTTCAGTAATTTCAGGCCCTCTGAGGGTGTCAGTAATTTCAGGGGCCCCCGGGAGGGTGTCAGTAATTTCCGGCCCTCTGGAGGGTGTCAGTAATTTCAGGGGCTCGGGAGGGTGTCAGCAATTTCAGGGGCCCTGGGAGGGTGTCAGTAATTTCAGGCCCTCTGGAGGGTGTCAGTCGTTCCAGGGGCCCCGGGAGGGTGTCAGTAATTTCAGGGGCTCGGGAGGGTGTCAGTAATTTCAGGGGCCCTGGGAGGGTGTCAGTAATTTCAGGCCCTCTGGAGGATGTCAGTCGTTCCAGGGGCCCTGGGAGGGTGTCAGTAATTTCAGGGTCCCCGGAGGATGTCAGTAATTTCAGGGGCCTCCTGGAGGGTGTCAGTAATTTCAGAGCCCCCGGGAGGGTGTCACTAATTTCAGGCCCTCTGGAGGATGTCAGTAATTTCAGGGGCCCCCAGGAGGATGTCAGTAATTTCAGAGGCCCCGGGAGGGTGTCACTAATTTCAGGCCCTCTGGAGGGTGTCAGTAATTTCAGGGGCCCCGGGAGGGTGTCAGTAATTTCAGGGCCCCCGGGAGGGTGTCAGTAATTTCAGGCCCTCGGGAGGGTGTCAGTAAATTCAGGAGCCCCCAGAAGGATGTCAGTAATTTCAGGGGCCCCGGGAAGGTGTCAGTAATTTCAGGTGCCTCCAGGAGCTGTCAGTAATTTAAGGGGCCCCGGGAGAGTGTCAGTAATTTCAGAGGCCCGGGAGGGTGTCAGTAATTTCAGGGGCCCTCGAGGGGGTGTCAGTAATTTCAGGTGCCTTGGGAGGGTGTCATTTCAGTAATTTCAGGCCCTCTGAGGGTGTCAGTAATTTCAGGGGCCCCCGGGAGGGTGTCAGTAATTTCCGGCCCTCTGGAGGGTGTCAGTAATTTCAGGTGCCTCCAGGAGCTGTCAGTAATTTAAGGGGCCCCGGGAGAGTGTCAGTAATTTCAGGCCCCCGGGAGGGTGTCAGTAATTTCAGGGTCCCCGGAGGATGTCAGTAATTTCAGGGGCCTCCTGGAGGGTGTCAGTAATTTCAGAGCCCCCGGGAGGGTGTCACTAATTTCAGGCCCTCTGGAGGATGTCAGTAATTTCAGGGGCGCCCAGGAGGATGTCAGTAATTACAGGCCGCGGGAGGGTGTCACTAATTTCAGGAGCCCCGGGAGGGTGTCAGTAATTTCAGGGGCCCGGGAGGGTGTCAGTAATTTCAGGCCCCTGGGAGGGTGTCAGTAATTTCAGGGCCCCCGGGAGAGGTTCATTAATTTCAGGGGCCCTGGGAGGTTGTCAGTAAGTTCAGGGCCCCCGGGAGGGTTTCAGTAATTTCAGGGGCCCCCAGGAGGGTGTCAGTAATTTCAGGGCCCCGGGAGGGTGTCAGTAATTTCAGGGCCCCTCAGGAAGTTGTCAGTAATTTCAGGGCCCGGGGAGGGTGTCAGTAATTTCAGGGGCCCCCCGGAGGGTGTCAGTAATTTCAGGGCCCCCGGGAGGGTGTCAGTAACTTCAGGGGCCCCGGGAGGGTGTCAGTAACTTCAGGGGCCCCGGGAGGGTGTCAGTATTTTCAGGTGCCCCCAGGAGCTGTCAGTAATTTCAGGGGCCCCGGGAGAGTGTCAGTAATTTCAGGGGCCCCGGGAGGGTGTCAGTAATTTCAGGGGCCCCCGGGAGGGTGTCAGTAATTTCAGGTGCCCCTGGAGGGTGTCACTAATTTCAGGCCCTCTGGAGGGTGTCAGTAATTTCAGGGGCCCTCGGGAGGGAGTCAGTAATTTCAGGGGCCCCGGGATGGTGTTAGTAATTTCAGGGGCCTCGGGAGGGTGTCAGTAATTTCAGGCCCTCGAGAGGGTGTCAGTAATTTCAGGGGCCTTGGGAGGGTGTCAGTAATTTCAGGAGGCCCGGGAGGGTGTCAGTAATTTCAGGCCCTCGAGAGGGTGTCAGTAATTTGAGGGGCCTTGGGAGGGTGTCAGTAATTTCAGGAGCCCCAGGAGGGTGTCAGTAATTTCAGGCCCTCGAGAGGGTGTCAGTAATTTCAGGGGCCTTGGGAGGGTGTCAGTAATTTCAGGAGGCCCGGGAGGGTGTCAGTAATTTCAGGCCCTCGAGAGGGTGTCAGTAATTTCAGGGGCCTCGGAAGGGTGTCAGTAATTTCAGGAGCCCCGGGAGGGTGTCAGTAATTTCAGGCCCTCGAGGGGGTGTCAGTAATTTCAGGTGCCTTGGGAGGGTGTCAGTAATTTCAGGAGCCCCAGGAGGGTGTCAGTTATTTCAGGCCCTCTGGAGGGTGTCAGATATTTCAGGGGCCACGGGAGTATGTCCGTAATTTCAGCCCCCGGGTGGGTGTCGGTAATTTCAGGCCCCCGGGAGGGTGTCAGTAATTGCAGGGGCCCCGGGAGGTTGTCAGTAATTTCAGGGGCCCCGGGAGGGTGTTACTAATTTCAGGGGCCTCAGGAGAGTGTCAGTAATTTCAGGAGCACCGGGAGGGTGTCAGTAATTTCAGGCCCTCGAGATGGTGTCAGTAATTGCAGGGGCCTTGGGAGGGTGTCAGTAATTTCAGGCCCCCGGGAGGGTGTCAGTTAGTTCAGGACCCCCGGGAGGGTGACAGTAATTTCAGGGGCCCCAGGAGGTGGTCAGTAATTTCAGAGGCCTCGGGAGGGTGTCAGTAATTTCAGGCCCCCGGGAGGGTGTCAGTAATTTCAGAGCCCCGGGAGGGTGACAGTAATTTCAGAGCCCCGGGAGGGTGTCAGTAATTTCAGGCCCCCGGGAGGGTGTCAGTTAGTTCAGGACCCCCGGGAGGGTGACAGTAATTTCAGCGGCCCCAGGAGGTGGTCAGTAATTTCAGAGGCCTCGGGAGGGTGTCAGTAATTTCAGGCCCCCGGGGGGGTGTCAGTAATTTCAGGGGCACCCGGGAGGGTGTCAGTAATTTCAGGGCCCCGGGAGGGTGTCAGTAATTTCAGGGGCTCGGGAGGGTGTCAGTAATTTCAGGGGCCCCGGGAGGGTGTCAGTAATTTCAGGCCCTCTGGAGGGTGACGGTAATTTCAGGGGCCCCAGGAGGGTGTCAGTAATTTCAGGGCCCCCCGGAGGGTGTCAGTAATATCAGGGGCCTCCTGGAGGGTGTCAGTAACTTCAGGCCCTCGGGAGTGTGTCAGTAAATTCAGGGGCCCCAGGGAGGGTGTCAGTAATTTCAGGCCCTCGGGAGGGTGTCAGATATTTCAGGGGCCACGGGAGTATGTCCGTAATTTCAGCCCCCGGGTGGGTGTCGGTAATTTCAGGCCCCCGGGAGGGTGTCAGTAATTTCAGGGGCCCCAGGGAGGGTGTCAGTAATTTCAGGCCCTCGGGAGGGTGTCAGTAATTGCAGGGGCCCCGGGAGGTTGTCAGTAATTTCAGGGGCCCCGGGAGAGTGTCAGTAATTTCAGGGGCCCCCGGGAGGGTGTTACTAATTTCAGGGGTCTCAGGAGAGTGTCAGTAATTTCAGGAGCACCGGGAGGGTGTCAGTAATTTCAGGCCCTCGAGATGATGTCAGTAAGTGCAGGGGCCTTGGGAGGGTGTCAGTAATTTCAGGCCCCCGGGAGGGTGTCAGTTAGTTCAGGGCCCCCGGGAGGGTGTCAGTAAATTCAGAGCCCCGGGAGGGTGACAGTAATTTCAGGGGCCCCGGGAGGTGGTCAGTAATTTCAGGGGCTTGGGAGGGTGTCAGTAATTTCAGAGGCCTCGGGAGGGTGTCAGTAATTTCAGGGGCTTGGGAGGGTGTCAGTAATTTCAGGGGCCCGGGAGAGTGTCAGTAATTTCAGGGGCCCCCGGGAGGATGTCAGTAATTTCAGGGGCCCAGGGAGGTTGTCAGTAATTTCAGGCCCTTGGGAGGGTGTCAAAATGTCAGGGGCCTGGGAGGGTGTTAGTAATTCCAGGGGCCCCCGCTAGGGTGTCAGTAATTTCAGGGGCCCCGGGAGGGTGACAGTAATTTCAGGGGCCCCCGGGAGGGTGTCAGTAATTTCAGGCCCTTGGGAGGGTGTCAGTAATTTCAGGGGCCTGGGAGGGTGTCACTAATTTCAGGCCCTCTGGAGGGTTTCAGTAATTTCAGGCCCCCGGGAGGGTGTCAGTAATTTCAGGCCCTCTGGAGGGTGTCAGTAATTTCAGGGGCCCGGCAGGGTGTCAGTTATTTCACGGGCCCCGGGAGGGTGTCAGTAATTTCAGGTGCCCCCAGGAGGATGTCAGTAATTTCAGAGGCCCCGGGAGGGTGTCACTAATTTCAGGCCCTCTGGAGGGTGTCAGTAATTTCAGGGACCCCGGGAGGGTGTCAGTAATTTCAGGCCCCCGGGAGGGTGTCAGTAATTTCAGGCCCTCGGGAGGGTGTCAGTAATTTCAGGGGCCCCGGGATGGTGTTAGTAATTTCAGGGGCCTCGGGAGGGTGTCAGTAATTTCAGCAGCCCCAGGAGGGTGTCAGTAATTTCAGGCCCTCGAGAGGGTGTCAGTAATTTCAGGGGCCTTGGGAGGGTGTCAGTAATTTCAGGAGGCCCGGGAGGGTGTCAGTAATTTCAGGCCCTCGAGAGGGTGTCAGTAATTTCAGGGGCCTCGGAAGGGTGTCAGTAATTTCAGGAGCCCCGGGAGGGTGTCAGGAATTTCAGGCCCTCGAGGGGATGTCAGTAATTTCAGGTGCCTTGGGAGGGTGTCAGTAATTTCAGGAGCCCCAGGAGGGTGTCAGTTATTTCAGGGGCCCCCGGGAGGGTGTCAGTAATTTCAGGCCCTCGGGAGGTTGTCAGAAATTTCAGGGGCCTTCGGGAGGGTGTCAGTAATTTCAGGCCCTCGGGAGTGTGTCAGTAATTTCAGGGGCCCTCAGGAGGGTGTCAGTAATGTCAGGGGCCCCGGGAGGGTGTCAGTAATTTCAGGGCCCCCGGGAGGGTGTCAGTAATATCAGGGGCCTCCTGGAGGGTGTCAGTAACTTCAGGCCCTCGGGAGGGTGTCAGTACTTTCAGGGGCCCCAGGGAAGGTGTCAGTAATTTCAGGCCCTCGGGAGGGTGTCAGTAATTGCAGGGGCCCCGGGAGGTTGTCAGTAATTTCAGGGGCCCCGGGAGAGTGTCAGTAATTTCAGGGGCCCCGGGAGGGTGTCAGTAATGTCAGGGGCCCCGGGAGGGTGTCAGTAATTTCAGGGCCCCCGGGAGGGTGTCAGTAATATCAGGGGCCTCCTGGAGGGTGTCAGTAACTTCAGGCCCTCGGGAGGGTGTCAGTACTTTCAGGGGCCCCAGGGAAGGTGTCAGTAATTTCAGGCCCTCGGGAGGGTGTCAGTAATTTCAGGCCCTCTGGAGGGTGTCAGTAATTGCAGGGGCCCCGGGAGGTTGTCAGTAATTTCAGGGGCCCCGGGAGAGTGTCAGTAATTTCAGGGGCCCCGGGAGAGTGTCAGTAATTTCAGGGGCCTCAGGAGAGTGTCAGTAATTTCAGGAGCACCGGGAGGGTGTCAGTAATTTCAGGCCCTCGAGATGGTGTCAGTAATTGCAGGGGCCTTGGGAGGGTGTCAGTAATTTCAGGCCCCCGGGAGGGTGTCAGTTAGTTCAGGGCTCCCGGGAGGGTGTCAGTAATTTCAGAGCCCCGGGAGGGTGACAGTAATTTCAGGGGCCCCGGGAGAGTGTCAGTAATTTCAGGAGCACCGGGAGGGTGTCAGTAATTTCAGGCCCTCGAGATGGTGTCAGTAATTGCAGGGGCCTTGGGAGGGTGTCAGTAATTTCAGGCCCCCGGGAGGGTGTCAGTTAGTTCAGGGCCCCCGGGAGGGTGTCAGTAATTTCAGAGCCCCGGGAGGGTGACAGTAATTTCAGGGGCCCCGGGAGGTGGTCAGTAATTTCGGAGGCCTCGGGAGGGTGTCAGTAATTTCAGGCCCCCGGGGGGGTGTCAGTAATTTCAGGCCCCCGGGAGGGTGTCAGTAATTTCAGGGGCCCCAGGAGGGTGTCAGTAATTTCAGGGGCACCCGGGAGGGTGTCAGTAATTTCAGGGCCCCGGGAGGGTGTCAGTAATTTCAGGGGCTCGGGAGGGTGTCAGTAATTTCAGGGGCCCCGGGAGGGTGTCAGTAATTTCAGGCCCTCTGGAGGGTGTCAGTAATTTCAGGGGCCCCGGGAGGGTGTCAGTAATTTCAGGAGCCCCAGGAGGGTGTCAGTTATTTCAGGGGCCCCCGGGAGGGTGTCAGTAATTTCAGGCCCCCGGGAGGGTGTCAGTAATTTCAGGGGCCCCCGGGAGGGTGTCAGTAATTTCAGGCCCCGGGAGGGTGTCAGTAATTTCAGAGCCCCGGGAGGGTGACAGTAATTTCAGGGGCCCCAGGAGGGTGTCAGTAATTTCAGGGGCACCCGGGAGGGTGTCAGTAATTTCAGGGCCCCGGGAGGGTGTCAGTAATTTCAGGGGCTCGGGAGGGTGTCAGTAATTTCAGGGGCCCCGGGAGGGTGTCAGTAATTTCAGGCCCTCTGGAGGGTGTCAGTAATTTCAAGGGCCCCGGGAGTGTGTCAGTAATTTCAGGAGCCCCAGGAGGGTGTCAGTTATTTCAGGGGCCCCCGGGAGGGTGTCAGTAATTTCAGGCCCTCGGGAGGTTGTCAGAAATTTCAGGGGCCTTCGGGAGGGTGTCAGTAATTTCAGGCCCTCGGGAGGGTGTCAGTAATTTCAGGGGCCCTCAGGAGGTTGTCAGTAATTTCAGGGGCCCCAGGAGGGTGTCAGTAATGTCAGGGGCCCCGGGAGGGTGTCAGTAATTTCAGGGCCCCCGGGAGGGTGTCAGTAATATCAGGGGCCTCCTGGAGGGTGTCAGTAACTTCAGGCCCTCGGGAGGGTGTCAGTAATTTCAGGCCCTCGGGAGGGTGTCAGATATTTCAGGGGCCCCCGGGAGGGTGTTACTAATTTCAGGGGCCTCAGGAGAGTGTCAGTAATTTCAGGAGCACCGGGAGGGTGTCAGTAATTTCAGGCCCTCGAGATGGTGTCAGTAATTGCAGGGGCCTTGGGAGGGTGTCAGTAATTTCAGGCCCCCGGGAGGGTGTCAGTTAGTTCAGGGCCCCCGGGAGGTGGTCAGTAATTTCGGAGGCCTCGGGAGGGTGTCAGTAATTTCAGGCCCCCGGGGGGGTGTCAATAATTTCAGGCCCCCGGGAGGGTGTCAGTAATTTCAGGGCCCCGGGAGGGTGTCAGTAATTTCAGGGGCTCGGGAGGGTGTCAGTAATTTCAGGGGCCCCGGGAGGGTGTCAGTAATTTCAGGCCCTCTGGAGGGTGTCAGTAATTTCAGGGGCCCCGGGAGCATGTCAGTAATTTCAGGTGCCTTGGGAGGGTGTCAGTAATTTCAGGAGCCCCAGGAGGGTGTCAGTTATTTCAGGGGCCCCCGGGAGGGTGTCAGTAATTTCAGGCCCTCGGGAGGTTGTCAGAAATTTCAGGCCCTCGGGAGTGTGTCAGTAATTTCAGGGGCCCTCAGGATGTTGTCAGTAATTTCAGGGGCCCCAGGAGGGTGTCAGTAATGTCAGGAGCCCCGGGAGTGTGTCAGTAATTTCAGGGCCCCCGGGAGGGTGTCAGTAATATCAGGGGCCTCCTGGAGGGTGTCAGTAACTTCAGGCCCTCGGGAGGGTGTCAGTAATTTCAGGGGCCCCAGGGAGGGTGTCAGTAATTTCAGGCCCTCGGGAGGGTGTCAGATATTTCAGGGGCCACGGGAGTATGTCCGTAATTTCAGCCCCCGGGTGGGTGTCGGTAATTTCAGGCCCCCGGGAAGATGTCAGTAATTTCAGGGGCCCCAGGGAGGGTGTCAGTAATTTCAGGCCCTCGGGAGGGTGTCAGTAATTGCAGGGGCCTTGGGAGGGTGTCAGTAATTTCAGGCCCCCGGGAGGGTGTCAGTTAGTTCAGGGCCCCCGGGAGGGTGTCAGTAATTTCAGAGCCCCGGGAGGGTGACAGTAATTTCAGGGGCCTCGGGATATGGTCAGTAATTTCAGGGGCCCCAGGGAGGGTGTCAGTAATTTCAGACCCTCGGGAGGGTGTCAGTAATTTCAGGCCCCCGGGGGGGTGTCAGTAATTTCAGGCCCCCGGGAGGGTGTCAGTAATTTCAGGGGCCCCAGGAGGGTGTCAGTAATTTCAGGGGCACCCGGGAGGGTGTCAGTAATTTCAGGGCCCCGGGAGGGTGTCAGTAATTTCAGGGGCTCGGGAGGGTGTCAGTAATTTCAGGGGCCCCGGGAGGGTGTCAGTAATTTCAGGCCCTCTGGAGGGTGTCGGTAATTTCAGGGGCCCCGGGAGGGTGTCAGTAATTTCAGGTGCCTTGGGAGGGTGTCAGTAATTTCAGGAGCCCCAGGAGGGTGTCAGTTATTTCAGGGGCCCCCGGGAGGGTGTCAGTAATTTCAGGCCCTCGGGAGGTTGTCAGAAATTTCAGGGGCCTTCGGGAGGGTGTCAGTAATTTCAGGCCCTCGGGAGTGTGTCAGTAATTTCAGGGGCCCTCAGGAGGTTGTCAGTAATTTCAGGGGCCCCAGGAGGGTGTCAGTAATGTCAGGGGCCCCGGGAGGGTGTCAGTAATTTCAGGGCCCTCCTGGAGGGTGTCAGTAACTTCAGGCCCTCGGGAGGGTGTCAGTAATTTCAGGGGCCCCAGGGAGGGTGTCAGTAATTTCAGGCCCTCGGGAGGGTCTGACTAATTACTGACACCCTCCCGAAGGCCCCTGAAATTACTGACACCCTCCCGGGTGCCCCTGAAATATTTCAGGGGCCACGGGAGTATGTCCGTAATTTCAGCCCCCGGGTGGGTGTCGGTAATTTCAGGCCCCCGGGAGGATGTCAGTAATTTCAGGGGCCCCAGGGAGGGTGTCAGTAATTTCAGGCCCTCGGGAGGGTGTCAGTAATTTCAGGGGCCCCGGGAGGGTGTCAGTAATTTCAGGCCCTCGGGAGGGTGTCAGTAATTTCAGGGGCCCCGGGAGGGTGTCAGTAATTGCAGGGGCCCCGGGAGGTTGTCAGTAATTTCAGGGGCCCCGGGAGAGTGTCAGTAATTTCAGGAGCACCGGGAGGGTGTCAGTTAGTTCAGGGCCCTCGGGAGGGTGTCAGTAATTTCAGGCCCCCGGGGGGGTGTCAGTAATTTCAGGGGCCTCAGGAGAGTGTCAGTAATTTCAGGAGCACCGGGAGGGTGTCAGTTAGTTCAGGGCCCTCGGGAGGGTGTCAGTAATTTCAGGCCCCCGGGGGGGTGTCAGTAATTTCAGGGGCCCCAGGAGGGTGTCAGTAATTTCAGGGGCACCCGGGAGGGTGTCAGTAATTTCAGGGCCCCGGGAGGGTGTCAGTAATTTCAGGGCCCCGGGAGGGTGTCAGTAATTTCAGGGGCTCGGGAGGGTGTCAGTAATTTCAGGGCCCCGGGAGGGTGTCAGTAATTTCAGGGCCCCGGGAGGGTGTCAGTAATTTCAGGGGCTCGGGAGGGTGTCAGTAATTTCAGGGGCCCCGGGAGGGTGTCAGTAATTTCAGGCCCTCTGGAGGGTGTCAGTAATTTCAGGGGCCCCGGGAGCATGTCAGTAATTTCAGGTGCCTTGGGAGGGTGTCAGTAATTTCAGGGGCCCCGGGAGCATGTCAGTAATTTCAGGGGCTCGGGAGGGTGTCAGTTATTTCAGGGGCCCCGGGAGGGTGTCAGTAATTTCCGGCCCTCTGGTGGGTGTCAGTAATTTCAGGCCCTCGGGAGTGTGTCAGTAATTTCAGGGCCCCCAGGAGGGTGTCAGTAATGTCAGGAGCCACGGGAGTGTGTCAGTAATTTCAGGCCCTCGGGAGTGTGTCAGTAACTTCAGGCCCTCGGGAGGGTGTCAGTAATTTCAGGGGCCCCAGGGAGGGTGTCAGTAATTTCAGGCCCTCGGGAGGGTGTCAGATATTTCAGGGGCCACGGGAGTATGTCCGTAATTTCAGCCCCCGGGTGGGTGTCGGTAATTTCAGGCCCCCGGGAAGATGTCAGTAATTTCAGGAGCACCGGGAGGGTGTCAGTAATTTCAGGCCCTCGGGAGGGTGTCAGTAATTGCAGGGGCCTTGGGAGGGTGTCAGTAATTTCAGGCCCCCGGGAGGGTGTCAGTTAGTTCAGGGCCCCCGGGAGGGTGTCCGTAATTTCAGAGCCCCGGGAGGGTGACAGTATTTTCAGGGGCCTCGGGATATGGTCAGTAATTTCAGAGGCCTCGGGAGGTTGTCAGTAATTTCAGGCCCCCGGGGGGGTGTCAGTAATTTCAGGGGCCCCAGGAGGGTGTCAGTAATTTCAGGGGCACCCGGGAGGGTGTCAGTAATTTCAGGCCCTCGGGAGTGTGTCAGTAACTTCAGGCCCTCGGGAGGGTGTCAGTAATTTCAGGGCCCCCGGGAGGGTGTCAGTAATTTCAGGGGCTCGGGAGGGTGTCAGTAATTTCAGGCCCTCTGGAGGGTGTCAGTAATTTCAGGTGCCTTGGGAGGGTGTCAGTAATTTCAGGCCCTCGGGAGGTTGTCAGAAATTTCAGGGGCCTTCGGGAGGGTGTCAGTAATTTCCGGAGCCCCAGGAGGGTGTCAGTAATTTCAGGCCCTCGGGAGTGTGTCAGTAATTTCAGGGGCCCTCAGGAGGTTGTCAGTAATTTCAGGGGCCCCAGGGAGGGTGTCAGTAATTTCAGGCCCTCGGGAGGGTCGGACTAATTACTGACACCCTCCCGAAGGCCCCTGAAATTACTGACACCCTCCCGAGCCCCTGAAATTACTGACACCCTCCTGGGGCCCTGAAATTACTGACACCCTCCCGGGTGCCCCTGAAATATTTCAGGGGCCACGGGAGTATGTCCGTAATTTCAGCCCCCGGGAGGATGTCAGTAATTTCAGGGGCCCAGGGAGGGTGTCAGTAATTGCAGGGGCCCCGGGAGAGTGTCAGTAATTTCAGGGGCCTCAGGAGAGTGTCAGTAATTTCAGGAGCACCGGGAGGGTGTCAGTAATTTCAGGCCCTCGAGATGGTGTCAGTAATTGCAGGGGCCTTGGGAGGGTGTCAGTAATTTCAGGCCCCCGGGAGGGTGTCAGTTAGTTCAGGGCCCCCGGGAGGGTGTCAGTAATTTCAGAGCCCCGGGAGGGTGACAGTAATTTCAGAGGCCCCGGGAGGTGGTCAGTAATTTCAGAGGCCTCGGGAGGGTGTCAGTAATTTCAGGCCCCCGGGGGGGTGTCAGTAATTTCAGGCCCCTGGGAGGGTGTCAGTAATTTCAGGGGCCCCAGGAGGGTGTCAGTAATTTCAGGGGCACCCGGGAGGGTGTCAGTAATTTCAGGGCCCCGGGAGGGTGTCAGTAATTTCAGGGTCCCCGGAGGGTGTCAGTAATTTCAGGGGCCCCAGGAGGGTGTCAGTAATTTCAGGGGCACCCGGGAGGGTGTCAGTAATTTCAGGGCCCCAGGAGGGTGTCAGTAATTTCAGGGGCTCGGGAGGGTGTCAGTAATTTCAGGGGCCCCGGGAGGGTGTCAGTAATTTCAGGCCCTCTGGAGGGTGTCAGTAATTTCAGGAGCCCCAGGAGGATGTCAGTAATTTCAGAGGCCCCGGGAGGGTGTCACTAATTTCAGGCCCTCTGGAGGGTGTCAGTAATTTCAGGGACCCCGGGAGGGTGTCAGTAATTTCAGGCCCCCGGGAGGGTGTCAGTAATTTCAGGCCCTCGGGAGGGTGTCAGTAATTTCAGGGGCCCCGGGATGGTGTTAGTAATTTCAGGGGCCTCGGGAGGGTGTCAGTAATTTCAGCAGCCCCAGGAGGGTGTCAGTAATTTCAGGCCCTCGAGAGGGTGTCAGTAATTTCAGGGGCCTTGGGAGGGTGTCAGTAATTTCAGGAGGCCCGGGAGGGTGTCAGTAATTTCAGGCCCTCGAGAGGGTGTCAGTAATTTCAGGGGCCTCGGAAGGGTGTCAGTAATTTCAGGAGCCCCGGGAGGGTGTCAGGAATTTCAGGCCCTCGAGGGGATGTCAGTAATTTCAGGTGCCTTGGGAGGGTGTCAGTAATTTCAGGAGCCCCAGGAGGGTGTCAGTTATTTCAGGGGCCCCCGGGAGGGTGTCAGTAATTTCAGGCCCTCGGGAGGTTGTCAGAAATTTCAGGGGCCTTCGGGAGGGTGTCAGTAATTTCAGGCCCTCGGGAGTGTGTCAGTAATTTCAGGGGCCCTCAGGAGGGTGTCAGTAATGTCAGGGGCCCCGGGAGGGTGTCAGTAATTTCAGGGCCCCCGGGAGGGTGTCAGTAATATCAGGGGCCTCCTGGAGGGTGTCAGTAACTTCAGGCCCTCGGGAGGGTGTCAGTACTTTCAGGGGCCCCAGGGAAGGTGTCAGTAATTTCAGGCCCTCGGGAGGGTGTCAGTAATTGCAGGGGCCCCGGGAGGTTGTCAGTAATTTCAGGGGCCCCGGGAGAGTGTCAGTAATTTCAGGGGCCCCGGGAGGGTGTCAGTAATGTCAGGGGCCCCGGGAGGGTGTCAGTAATTTCAGGGCCCCCGGGAGGGTGTCAGTAATATCAGGGGCCTCCTGGAGGGTGTCAGTAACTTCAGGCCCTCGGGAGGGTGTCAGTACTTTCAGGGGCCCCAGGGAAGGTGTCAGTAATTTCAGGCCCTCGGGAGGGTGTCAGTAATTTCAGGCCCTCTGGAGGGTGTCAGTAATTGCAGGGGCCCCGGGAGGTTGTCAGTAATTTCAGGGGCCCCGGGAGAGTGTCAGTAATTTCAGGGGCCCCGGGAGAGTGTCAGTAATTTCAGGGGCCTCAGGAGAGTGTCAGTAATTTCAGGAGCACCGGGAGGGTGTCAGTAATTTCAGGCCCTCGAGATGGTGTCAGTAATTGCAGGGGCCTTGGGAGGGTGTCAGTAATTTCAGGCCCCCGGGAGGGTGTCAGTTAGTTCAGGGCTCCCGGGAGGGTGTCAGTAATTTCAGAGCCCCGGGAGGGTGACAGTAATTTCAGGGGCCCCGGGAGAGTGTCAGTAATTTCAGGAGCACCGGGAGGGTGTCAGTAATTTCAGGCCCTCGAGATGGTGTCAGTAATTGCAGGGGCCTTGGGAGGGTGTCAGTAATTTCAGGCCCCCGGGAGGGTGTCAGTTAGTTCAGGGCCCCCGGGAGGGTGTCAGTAATTTCAGAGCCCCGGGAGGGTGACAGTAATTTCAGGGGCCCCGGGAGGTGGTCAGTAATTTCGGAGGCCTCGGGAGGGTGTCAGTAATTTCAGGCCCCCGGGGGGGTGTCAGTAATTTCAGGCCCCCGGGAGGGTGTCAGTAATTTCAGGGGCCCCAGGAGGGTGTCAGTAATTTCAGGGGCACCCGGGAGGGTGTCAGTAATTTCAGGGCCCCGGGAGGGTGTCAGTAATTTCAGGGGCTCGGGAGGGTGTCAGTAATTTCAGGGGCCCCGGGAGGGTGTCAGTAATTTCAGGCCCTCTGGAGGGTGTCAGTAATTTCAGGGGCCCCGGGAGGGTGTCAGTAATTTCAGGAGCCCCAGGAGGGTGTCAGTTATTTCAGGGGCCCCCGGGAGGGTGTCAGTAATTTCAGGCCCCCGGGAGGGTGTCAGTAATTTCAGGGGCCCCCGGGAGGGTGTCAGTAATTTCAGGCCCCGGGAGGGTGTCAGTAATTTCAGAGCCCCGGGAGGGTGACAGTAATTTCAGGGGCCCCAGGAGGGTGTCAGTAATTTCAGGGGCACCCGGGAGGGTGTCAGTAATTTCAGGGCCCCGGGAGGGTGTCAGTAATTTCAGGGGCTCGGGAGGGTGTCAGTAATTTCAGGGGCCCCGGGAGGGTGTCAGTAATTTCAGGCCCTCTGGAGGGTGTCAGTAATTTCAAGGGCCCCGGGAGTGTGTCAGTAATTTCAGGAGCCCCAGGAGGGTGTCAGTTATTTCAGGGGCCCCCGGGAGGGTGTCAGTAATTTCAGGCCCTCGGGAGGTTGTCAGAAATTTCAGGGGCCTTCGGGAGGGTGTCAGTAATTTCAGGCCCTCGGGAGGGTGTCAGTAATTTCAGGGGCCCTCAGGAGGTTGTCAGTAATTTCAGGGGCCCCAGGAGGGTGTCAGTAATGTCAGGGGCCCCGGGAGGGTGTCAGTAATTTCAGGGCCCCCGGGAGGGTGTCAGTAATATCAGGGGCCTCCTGGAGGGTGTCAGTAACTTCAGGCCCTCGGGAGGGTGTCAGTAATTTCAGGCCCTCGGGAGGGTGTCAGATATTTCAGGGGCCCCCGGGAGGGTGTTACTAATTTCAGGGGCCTCAGGAGAGTGTCAGTAATTTCAGGAGCACCGGGAGGGTGTCAGTAATTTCAGGCCCTCGAGATGGTGTCAGTAATTGCAGGGGCCTTGGGAGGGTGTCAGTAATTTCAGGCCCCCGGGAGGGTGTCAGTTAGTTCAGGGCCCCCGGGAGGTGGTCAGTAATTTCGGAGGCCTCGGGAGGGTGTCAGTAATTTCAGGCCCCCGGGGGGGTGTCAATAATTTCAGGCCCCCGGGAGGGTGTCAGTAATTTCAGGGCCCCGGGAGGGTGTCAGTAATTTCAGGGGCTCGGGAGGGTGTCAGTAATTTCAGGGGCCCCGGGAGGGTGTCAGTAATTTCAGGCCCTCTGGAGGGTGTCAGTAATTTCAGGGGCCCCGGGAGCATGTCAGTAATTTCAGGTGCCTTGGGAGGGTGTCAGTAATTTCAGGAGCCCCAGGAGGGTGTCAGTTATTTCAGGGGCCCCCGGGAGGGTGTCAGTAATTTCAGGCCCTCGGGAGGTTGTCAGAAATTTCAGGCCCTCGGGAGTGTGTCAGTAATTTCAGGGGCCCTCAGGATGTTGTCAGTAATTTCAGGGGCCCCAGGAGGGTGTCAGTAATGTCAGGAGCCCCGGGAGTGTGTCAGTAATTTCAGGGCCCCCGGGAGGGTGTCAGTAATATCAGGGGCCTCCTGGAGGGTGTCAGTAACTTCAGGCCCTCGGGAGGGTGTCAGTAATTTCAGGGGCCCCAGGGAGGGTGTCAGTAATTTCAGGCCCTCGGGAGGGTGTCAGATATTTCAGGGGCCACGGGAGTATGTCCGTAATTTCAGCCCCCGGGTGGGTGTCGGTAATTTCAGGCCCCCGGGAAGATGTCAGTAATTTCAGGGGCCCCAGGGAGGGTGTCAGTAATTTCAGGCCCTCGGGAGGGTGTCAGTAATTGCAGGGGCCTTGGGAGGGTGTCAGTAATTTCAGGCCCCCGGGAGGGTGTCAGTTAGTTCAGGGCCCCTGGGAGGGTGTCAGTAATTTCAGAGCCCCGGGAGGGTGACAGTAATTTCAGGGGCCTCGGGATATGGTCAGTAATTTCAGGGGCCCCAGGGAGGGTGTCAGTAATTTCAGACCCTCGGGAGGGTGTCAGTAATTTCAGGCCCCCGGGGGGGTGTCAGTAATTTCAGGCCCCCGGGAGGGTGTCAGTAATTTCAGGGGCCCCAGGAGGGTGTCAGTAATTTCAGGGGCACCCGGGAGGGTGTCAGTAATTTCAGGGCCCCGGGAGGGTGTCAGTAATTTCAGGGGCTCGGGAGGGTGTCAGTAATTTCAGGGGCCCCGGGAGGGTGTCAGTAATTTCAGGCCCTCTGGAGGGTGTCGGTAATTTCAGGGGCCCCGGGAGGGTGTCAGTAATTTCAGGTGCCTTGGGAGGGTGTCAGTAATTTCAGGAGCCCCAGGAGGGTGTCAGTTATTTCAGGGGCCCCCGGGAGGGTGTCAGTAATTTCAGGCCCTCGGGAGGTTGTCAGAAATTTCAGGGGCCTTCGGGAGGGTGTCAGTAATTTCAGGCCCTCGGGAGTGTGTCAGTAATTTCAGGGGCCCTCAGGAGGTTGTCAGTAATTTCAGGGGCCCCAGGAGGGTGTCAGTAATGTCAGGGGCCCCGGGAGGGTGTCAGTAATTTCAGGGCCCTCCTGGAGGGTGTCAGTAACTTCAGGCCCTCGGGAGGGTGTCAGTAATTTCAGGGGCCCCAGGGAGGGTGTCAGTAATTTCAGGCCCTCGGGAGGGTCTGACTAATTACTGACACCCTCCCGAAGGCCCCTGAAATTACTGACACCCTCCCGGGTGCCCCTGAAATATTTCAGGGGCCACGGGAGTATGTCCGTAATTTCAGCCCCCGGGTGGGTGTCGGTAATTTCAGGCCCCCGGGAGGATGTCAGTAATTTCAGGGGCCCCAGGGAGGGTGTCAGTAATTTCAGGCCCTCGGGAGGGTGTCAGTAATTTCAGGGGCCCCGGGAGGGTGTCAGTAATTTCAGGCCCTCGGGAGGGTGTCAGTAATTTCAGGGGCCCCGGGAGGGTGTCAGTAATTGCAGGGGCCCCGGGAGGTTGTCAGTAATTTCAGGGGCCCCGGGAGAGTGTCAGTAATTTCAGGAGCACCGGGAGGGTGTCAGTTAGTTCAGGGCCCTCGGGAGGGTGTCAGTAATTTCAGGCCCCCGGGGGGGTGTCAGTAATTTCAGGGGCCTCAGGAGAGTGTCAGTAATTTCAGGAGCACCGGGAGGGTGTCAGTTAGTTCAGGGCCCTCGGGAGGGTGTCAGTAATTTCAGGCCCCCGGGGGGGTGTCAGTAATTTCAGGGGCCCCAGGAGGGTGTCAGTAATTTCAGGGGCACCCGGGAGGGTGTCAGTAATTTCAGGGCCCCGGGAGGGTGTCAGTAATTTCAGGGCCCCGGGAGGGTGTCAGTAATTTCAGGGGCTCGGGAGGGTGTCAGTAATTTCAGGGCCCCGGGAGGGTGTCAGTAATTTCAGGGCCCCGGGAGGGTGTCAGTAATTTCAGGGGCTCGGGAGGGTGTCAGTAATTTCAGGGGCCCCGGGAGGGTGTCAGTAATTTCAGGCCCTCTGGAGGGTGTCAGTAATTTCAGGGGCCCCGGGAGCATGTCAGTAATTTCAGGTGCCTTGGGAGGGTGTCAGTAATTTCAGGGGCCCCGGGAGCATGTCAGTAATTTCAGGGGCTCGGGAGGGTGTCAGTTATTTCAGGGGCCCCGGGAGGGTGTCAGTAATTTCCGGCCCTCTGGTGGGTGTCAGTAATTTCAGGCCCTCGGGAGTGTGTCAGTAATTTCAGGGCCCCCAGGAGGGTGTCAGTAATGTCAGGAGCCACGGGAGTGTGTCAGTAATTTCAGGCCCTCGGGAGTGTGTCAGTAACTTCAGGCCCTCGGGAGGGTGTCAGTAATTTCAGGGGCCCCAGGGAGGGTGTCAGTAATTTCAGGCCCTCGGGAGGGTGTCAGATATTTCAGGGGCCACGGGAGTATGTCCGTAATTTCAGCCCCCGGGTGGGTGTCGGTAATTTCAGGCCCCCGGGAAGATGTCAGTAATTTCAGGAGCACCGGGAGGGTGTCAGTAATTTCAGGCCCTCGGGAGGGTGTCAGTAATTGCAGGGGCCTTGGGAGGGTGTCAGTAATTTCAGGCCCCCGGGAGGGTGTCAGTTAGTTCAGGGCCCCCGGGAGGGTGTCCGTAATTTCAGAGCCCCGGGAGGGTGACAGTATTTTCAGGGGCCTCGGGATATGGTCAGTAATTTCAGAGGCCTCGGGAGGTTGTCAGTAATTTCAGGCCCCCGGGGGGGTGTCAGTAATTTCAGGGGCCCCAGGAGGGTGTCAGTAATTTCAGGGGCACCCGGGAGGGTGTCAGTAATTTCAGGCCCTCGGGAGTGTGTCAGTAACTTCAGGCCCTCGGGAGGGTGTCAGTAATTTCAGGGCCCCCGGGAGGGTGTCAGTAATTTCAGGGGCTCGGGAGGGTGTCAGTAATTTCAGGCCCTCTGGAGGGTGTCAGTAATTTCAGGTGCCTTGGGAGGGTGTCAGTAATTTCAGGCCCTCGGGAGGTTGTCAGAAATTTCAGGGGCCTTCGGGAGGGTGTCAGTAATTTCAGGAGCCCCAGGAGGGTGTCAGTAATTTCAGGCCCTCGGGAGTGTGTCAGTAATTTCAGGGGCCCTCAGGAGGTTGTCAGTAATTTCAGGGGCCCCAGGGAGGGTGTCAGTAATTTCAGGCCCTCGGGAGGGTCGGACTAATTACTGACACCCTCCCGAAGGCCCCTGAAATTACTGACACCCTCCCGAGCCCCTGAAATTACTGACACCCTCCCGGGGCCCTGAAATTACTGACACCCTCCCGGGTGCCCCTGAAATATTTCAGGGGCCACGGGAGTATGTCCGTAATTTCAGCCCCCGGGAGGATGTCAGTAATTTCAGGGGCCCAGGGAGGGTGTCAGTAATTGCAGGGGCCCCGGGAGAGTGTCAGTAATTTCAGGGGCCTCAGGAGAGTGTCAGTAATTTCAGGAGCACCGGGAGGGTGTCAGTAATTTCAGGCCCTCGAGATGGTGTCAGTAATTGCAGGGGCCTTGGGAGGGTGTCAGTAATTTCAGGCCCCCGGGAGGGTGTCAGTTAGTTCAGGGCCCCCGGGAGGGTGTCAGTAATTTCAGAGCCCCGGGAGGGTGACAGTAATTTCAGAGGCCCCGGGAGGTGGTCAGTAATTTCAGAGGCCTCGGGAGGGTGTCAGTAATTTCAGGCCCCCGGGGGGGTGTCAGTAATTTCAGGCCCCTGGGAGGGTGTCAGTAATTTCAGGGGCCCCAGGAGGGTGTCAGTAATTTCAGGGGCACCCGGGAGGGTGTCAGTAATTTCAGGGCCCCGGGAGGGTGTCAGTAATTTCAGGGTCCCCGGAGGGTGTCAGTAATTTCAGGGGCCCCAGGAGGGTGTCAGTAATTTCAGGGGCACCCGGGAGGGTGTCAGTAATTTCAGGGCCCCAGGAGGGTGTCAGTAATTTCAGGGGCTCGGGAGGGTGTCAGTAATTTCAGGGGCCCCGGGAGGGTGTCAGTAATTTCAGGCCCTCTGGAGGGTGTCAGTAATTTCAGGAGCCCCAGGAGGGTGTCAGTTATTTCAGGGGCCCCCGGGAGGGTGTCAGTAATTTCAGGCCCTCGGGAGGTTGTCAGAAATTTCAGGGGCCTTCGGGAGGGTGTCAGTAATTTCAGGGGCCCCGGGAGGGTGTCAGTAATTTCAGGCCCTCGGGAGGTTGTCAGAAATTTCAGGGGCCTTCGGGAGGGTGTCAGTAATTTCAGGCCCTCGGGAGGGTGTCAGGAATGTCAGGGGCCCCGGGAGGGTGTCAGTAATTTCAGGGGCCTCCTGGAGGGTGTCAGTAACTTCAGGCCCTCGGGAGGGTGTCAGTAATTTCAGGCCCTCGGGAGGGTGTCAGTAATTTCAGGCCCCCGGGGGGGTGTCAGTAATTTCAGGCCCCCGGGAGAGTGTCAGTAATTTCAGGGGCCCCAGGAGGGTGTCAGTAATTTCAGGGGCACCCGGGAGGGTGTCAGTAATTTCAGGGCCCCGGGAGGGTGTCAGTAATTTCAGGGGCTCGGGAGGGTGTCAGTAATTTCAGGGGCCCCGGGAGGGTGTCAGTAATTTCAGGCCCTCTGGAGGGTGTCGGTAATTTCAGGGGCCCCGGGAGGGTGTCAGTAATTTCAGGGGCCCCGGGAGGGTGTCAGTAATTTCAGGGTCCCCGGAGGGTGTCAGTAATTTCAGGGGCCCCCGGGAGGGTGTCAGTAATTTCAGGCCCTTGGGAGGGTGTCAAAATGTCAGGGGCCTGGGAGGGTGTTAGTAATTCCAGGGGCCCCCGGGAGGGTGTCAGTAATTTCAGGGGCCCCCGGCAGGGTGTCAGTAATTTCAGGCCCTTGGGAGGGTGTCAGTAATTGCAGGGGCCTGGGAGGGTGTCACTAATTTCAGGCCCTCTGGAGGGTTTCAGTAATTTCAGGGGCCCCCAGGAGGGTGTTACTAATTTCAGGGGCCTCAGGAGAGTGTCAGTAATTTCAGGAGCACCGGGAGGGTGTCAGTAATTTCAGGCCCTCGAGATGGTGTCAGTAATTCCAGGGGCCCCCGGGAGGGTGTCAGTAATTTCAGGGGCCCCGGGAGGGTGACAGTAATTTCAGGGGCCCCCGGGAGGGTGTCAGTAATTTCAGGCCCTTGGGAGGGTGTCAGTAATTGCAGGGGCCTGGGAGGGTGTCACTAATTTCAGGGGCCCCGGGAGAGTGTCAGTAATTTCAGGGGCCCCCGGGAGGGTGTTACTAATTTCAGGGGCCTCAGGAGAGTGTCAGTAATTTCAGGAGCACCGGGAGGGTGTCAGTAATTTCAGGCCCTCGAGATGGTGTCAGTAATTGCAGGGGCCTTGGGAGGGTGTCAGTAATTTCAGGCCCCCGGGAGGGTGTCAGTTAGTTCAGGGCCCCCGGGAGGGTGTCAGTAATTTCAGAGCCCCGGGAGGGTGACAGTAATTTCAGGGGCCCCGGGAGGTGGTCAGTAATTTCGGAGGCCTCGGGAGGGTGTCAGTAATTTCAGGCCCCCGGGGGGGTGTCAGTAATTTCAGGCCCCCGGGAGAGTGTCAGTAATTTCAGGGGCCCCAGGAGGGTGTCAGTAATTTCAGGGGCACCCGGGAGGGTGTCAGTAATTTCAGGGCCCCGGGAGGGTGTCAGTAATTTCAGGGGCTCGGGAGGGTGTCAGTAATTTCAGGGGCCCCAGGGAGGGTGTCAGTAATTTCAGGCCCTCTGGAGGGTGTCAGATATTTCAGGGGCCACGGGAGTATGTCCGTAATTTCAGCCCCCGGGTGGGTGTCGGTAATTTCAGGCCCCCGGGAGGATGTCAGTAATTTCAGGGGCCCCAGGGAGGGTGTCAGTAATTTCAGGCCCTCGGGAGGGTGTCAGTTAGTTCAGGGCCCCCGGGAGGGTGTCAGTAATTTCAGAGCCCCGGGAGGGTGACAGTAATTTCAGGGGCCCCGGGAGGTGGTCAGTAATTTCAGGCCCCCGGGGGGGTGTCAGTAATTTCAGGCCCCCGGGAGGGTGTCAGTAATTGCAGGGGCCCCGGGAGAGTGTCAGTAATTTCAGGGGCCTCAGGAGAGTGTCAGTAATTTCAGGAGCACCGGGAGGGTGTCAGTAATTTCAGGCCCTCGAGATGGTGTCAGTAATTGCAGGGGCCTTGGGAGGGTGTCAGTAATTTCAGGCCCCCGGGAGGGTGTCAGTTAGTTCAGGGCCCCCGGGAGGGTGTCAGTAATTTCAGAGCCCCGGGAGGGTGACAGTAATTTCAGGGGCCCCGGGAGGTGGTCAGTAATTTCAGAGGCCTCGGGAGGGTGTCAGTAATTTCAGGCCCCCGGGGGGGTGTCAGTAATTTCAGGCCCCCGGGAGAGTGTCAGTAATTTCAGGCCCCCGGGAGGGTGTCAGTAATTTCAGGGGCCCCAGGAGGGTGTCAGTAATTTCAGGGGCACCCGGGAGGGTGTCAGTAATTTCAGGGCCCCGGGAGGGTGTCAGTAATTTCAGGGTCCCCGGAGGGTGTCAGTAATTTCAGGGGCCCCAGGAGGGTGTCAGTAATTTCAGGGGCACCCGGGAGGGTGTCAGTAATTTCAGGGCCCCGGGAGGGTGTCAGTAATTTCAGGGTCCCCGGAGGGTGTCAGTAATTTCAGGGGCCCCAGGAGGGTGTCAGTAATTTCAGGGGCTCGGGAGGGTGTCAGTAATTTCAGGGGCCCCGGGAGGGTGTCAGTAATTTCAGGCCCTCTGGAGGGTGTCGGTAATTTCAGGGGCCCCGGGAGGGTGTCAGTAATTTCAGGTGCCTTGGGAGGGTGTCAGTAATTTCAGGAGCCCCAGGAGGGTGTCAGTAATTTCAGGCCCTCGGGAGGTTGTCAGAAATTTCAGGGGCCTTCGGGAGGGTGTCAGTAATTTCAGGCCCTCGGGAGGGTGTCAGTAATTTCAGGGGCCCCAGGAGGGTGTCAGGAATGTCAGGGGCCCCGGGAGGGTGTCAGTAATTTCAGGGGCCTCCTGGAGGGTGTCAGTAACTTCAGGCCCTCGGGAGGGTGTCAGTAATTTCAGGCCCTCGGGAGGGTCGGACTAATTACTGACACCCTCCCGAAGGCCCCTGAAATTACTGACACCCTCCCGAGCCCCTGAAATAACTGACACCCTCCCGGGGCCCTGAAATTACTGACACCCTCCCGGGTGCCACTGAAATATTTCAGGGGCCACGGGAGTATGTCCGTAATTTCAGCCCCCGGGTGGGTGTCGGTAATTTCAGGCCCCCGGGAGGATGTCAGTAATTTCAGGGGCCCCAGGGAGGGTGTCAGTAATTTCAGGCCCTCGGGAGGGTGTCAGTAATTGCAGGGGCCCCGGGAGGTTGTCAGTAATTTCAGGGGCCCCGGGAGAGTGTCAGTAATTTCAGGGGCCTCAGGAGAGTGTCAGTAATTTCAGGAGCACCGGGAGGGTGTCAGTAATTTCAGGCCCTCGAGATGGTGTCAGTAATTGCAGGGGCCTTGGGAGGGTGTCAGTAATTTCAGGCCCCCGGGAGGGTGTCAGTTAGTTCAGGGCCCCCGGGAGGGTGTCAGTAATTTCAGAGCCCCGGGAGGGTGACAGTAATTTCAGGGGCCCCGGGAGGTGGTCAGTAATTTCAGAGGCCTCGGGAGGGTGTCAGTAATTTCAGGCCCCCGGGGGGGTGTCAGTAATTTCAGGCCCCCGGGAGAGTGTCAGTAATTTCAGGGGCCCCAGGAGGGTGTCAGTAATTTCAGGGGCACCCGGGAGGGTGTCAGTAATTTCAGGGCCCCGGGAGGGTGTCAGTAATTTCAGGGGCTCGGGAGGGTGTCAGTAATTTCAGGGGCCCCGGGAGGGTGTCAGTAATTTCAGGCCCTCTGGAGGGTGTCGGTAATTTCAGGGGCCCCGGGAGGGTGTCAGTAATTTCAGGGGCCCCGGGAGGGTGTCAGTAATTTCAGGGTCCCCGGAGGGAGTCAGTAATTTCAGGGGCCCCCGGGAGGGTGTCAGTAATTTCAGGCCCTTGGGAGGGTGTCAAAATGTCAGGGGCCTGGGAGGGTGTTAGTAATTCCAGGGGCCCCCGGGAGGGTGTCAGTAATTTCAGGGGCCCTGGGAGGGTGACAGTAATTTCAGGGGCCCCCGGCAGGGTGTCAGTAATTTCAGGCCCTTGGGAGGGTGTCAGTAATTGCAGGGGCCTGGGAGGGTGTCACTAATTTCAGGCCCTCTGGAGGGTTTCAGTAATTTCAGGGGCCCCCGGGAGGGTGTTACTAATTTCAGGGGCCTCAGGAGAGTGTCAGTAATTTCAGGAGCACCGGGAGGGTGTCAGTAATTTCAGGCCCTCGAGATGGAGTCAGTAATTCCAGGGGCCCCCGGGAGGGTGTCAGTAATTTCAGGGGCCCCGGGAGTGTGACAGTAATTTCAGGCCCTTGGGAGGGTGTCAGTAATTGCAGGGGCCTGGGAGGGTGTCACTAATTTCAGGGGCCCCGGGAGAGTGTCAGTAATTTCAGGGGCCCCCAGGAGGGTGTTACTAATTTCAGGGGCCTCAGGAGAGTGTCAGTAATTTCAGGAGCACCGGGAGGGTGTCAGTAATTTCAGGCCCTCGAGATGGTGTCAGTAATTGCAGGGGCCTTGGGAGGGTGTCAGTAATTTCAGGCCCCCGGGAGGGTGTCAGTTAGTTCAGGGCCCCCGGGAGGGTGTCAGTAATTTCAGAGCCCCGGGAGGGTGACAGTAATTTCAGGGGCCCCGGGAGGTGGTCAGTAATTTCAGAGGCCTCGGGAGGGTGTCAGTAATTTCAGGCCCCCGGGGGGGTGTCAGTAATTTCAGGCCCCCGGGAGGGTGTCAGTAATTTCAGGGCCCCGGGAGGGTGTCAGTAATTTCAGGGGCTCGGGAGGGTGTCAGTAATTTCAGGGGCCCCGGGAGGGTGTCAGTAATTTCAGGCCCTCTGGAGGGTGTCGGTAATTTCAGGGGCCCCGGGAGGGTGTCAGTAATTTCAGGTGCCTTGGGAGGGTGTCAGTAATTTCAGGAGCCCCAGGAGGGTGTCAGTTATTTCAGGGGCCCCCGGGAGGGTGTCAGTAATTTCAGGCCCTCGGGAGGGTGTCAGATATTTCAGGGGCCACGGGAGTATGTCCGTAATTTCAGCCCCCGGGTGGGTGTCGGTAATTTCAGCCCCCGGGAGGATGTCAGTAATTTCAGGGGCCCCAGGGAGGGTGTCAGTAATTTCAGGCCCTCGGGAGGGTGTCAGTAATTTCAGGGGCCCCGGGAGAGTGTCAGTAATTTCAGGGGCCCCCGGGAGGGTGTTACTAATTTCAGGGGCCTCAGGAGAGTGTCAGTAATTTCAGGAGCACCGGGAGGGTGTCAGTAATTTCAGGCCCTCGAGATGGTGTCAGTAATTGCAGGGGCCTTGGGAGGGTGTCAGTAATTTCAGGCCCCCGGGAGGGTGTCAGTTAGTTCAGGGCCCCCGGGAGGGTGTCAGTAATTTCAGAGCCCCGGGAGGGTGACAGTAATTTCAGGGGCCCCGGGAGGTGGTCAGTAATTTCAGAGGCCTCGGGAGGGGGTCAGTAATTTCAGGCCCCCGGGGGGGTGTCAGTAATTTCAGGCCCCCGGGAGGGTGTCAGTAATTTCAGGGGCCCCAGGAGGGTGTCAGTAATTTCAGGGGCTCGGGAGGGTGTCAGTAATTTCAGGGGCCCCGGGAGGGTGTCAGTAATTTCAGGGTCCCCGGAGGGTGTCAGTAATTTCAGGGGCCCCCGGGAGGGTGTCAGTAATTTCAGGCCCTTGGGAGGGTGTCAAAATGTCAGGGGCCTGGGAGGGTGTTAGTAATTCCAGGGGCCCCCGGGAGGGTGTCAGTAATTTCAGGGGCCCCGGGAGGGTGACAGTAATTTCAGGGGCCCCCGGGAGGGTGTCAGTAATTTCAGGGGCCTGGGAGGGTGTCACTAATTTCAGGCCCTCTGGAGGGTTTCAGTAATTTCAGGCCCCCGGGAGGGTGTCAGTAATTTCAGGCCCTCTGGAGGGTGTCAGTAATTTCAGGGGCCCGGCAGGGTGTCAGTTATTTCAGGCCCCCGGGAGGGTGTCAGTAATTTCAGGGGCCCCAGGAGGGTGTCAGTAATTTCAGGGGCCCCAGGAGGGTGTCAGCAATTTCAGGGGCCCCCGGGAGGGTGTCAGTAATTTCAGGCCCCCGGGACGGTGTCAGTAATTTCAGGGGCCCCAGGAGGGTGTCAGTAATTTCAGGGGCCCCAGGAGGGTGTCAGCAATTTCAGGGGCCCCCGGGAGGGTGTCAGTAATTTCAGGGGACCCGGGAGGGTGTCAGTAATTTCAGGGTCCTCGGGAGGGTGTCAGTAATTTCAGGGGTCCCAGGAGGGTGTCAGTAATTTCAGGCCCTCGGCAGGGTGTCAGTAATTTCAGGGGCGCCCGGGAGGGTGTCAGTAATTTCAGGCCATCGGGAGAGTGTCAGTAATTTCAGGGGCCTGGGAGGGTGTCAGTAATTTCAGGGGGCCCAGGAGGGTGTCAGTAATTTCAGGCCCTCGGGAGGGTGTCAGTAATTTCAGGGGCTCCCGGGAGGGTGTCAGTAATTTCAGGCCATCGGGAGAGTGTCAGTAATTTCAGGGGCCCGGGAGGGTGTCAGTAATTTCAGGGGCCCCCGGGAGGGTGTCAGTAATTTCCGGCCCTCTGGAGGGTGTCAGTAATTTCAGGGGCTCGGGAGGGTGTCAGCAATTTCAGGGGCCCTGGGAGGGTGTCAGTAATTTCAGGCGCTCTGGAGGGTGTCAGTCATTTCAGGGGCCCCGGGAGGGTGTCAGTAATTTCAGGCCCTCTGGAGGGTGTCAGTCATTTCAGGGGCCCCGGGAGGGTGTCAGTAATTTCAGGGGCCCTGGGAGGGTGTCAGTAATTTCAGGGTCCCCGGAGGATGTCAGTAATTTCAGGGTCCCCGGAGGGTGTTAGCAATTTCAGAGCCCCCGGGAGAGTGTCAGTAATTTCAGGGGCCCCCGGGAGGATGTCAGTAATCTCAGGGGCCCAGGGAGGGTGTCAGTAATTTCAGGCCCTCTGGAGGGTGTCAGTAATTTCAGGGCCCCGGGAGGGTGTCAGTAATTTCAGGGGCCCCGGGAGGTTGTCAGTAATTTCAGGTCCCAGGAGGGTGTCAGTAATTTCAGGGGCCCCCGGGAGGGTGTCAGTAATTTCAGGCCCTTGGGAGGGTGTCAAAATTTCAGGGGCCTGGGAGGGTGTTAGTAATTCCAGGGGCCCCCGGGAGGGTGTCAGTAATTTCAGGGGCCCCGGGAGGGTGACAGTAATTTCAGGGGCACCCGTGAGGGTGTCAGTAATTTCAGGCCCTTGGGAGGGTGTCAGTAATTTCAGGGGCCCCAGGAGGGTGTCAGCAATTTCAGGGGCCCCCGGGAGGGTGTCAGTAATTTCAGGGGCCCCGGGAGGGTGTCAGTAATTTCAGGGTCCTCGGGAGGGTGTCAGTAATTTCAGGGGCCCCAGGAGGGTGTCAGTAATTTCAGGCCCTCGGGAGGGTGTCAGTAATTTCAGGGGCGCCCGGGAGGGTGTCAGTAATTTCAGGGGCCCCGGGAGGGTGTCAGTAATTTCAGGGTCCTCGGGAGGGTGTCAGTAATTTCAGGGGCCCCAGGAGGGTGTCAGTAATTTCAGGCCCTCGGGAGGGTGTCAGTAATTTCAGGGGCGCCCGGGAGGGTGTCAGTAATTTCAGGCCATCGGGAGAGTGTCAGTAATTTCAGGGGCCTGGGAGGGTGTCAGTAATTTCAGGGGGCCCAGGAGGGTGTCAGTAATTTCAGGCCCTCGGGAAGGTGTCAGTAATTTCAGGGGCTCCCGGGAGGGTGTCAGTAATTTCAGGCCATCGGGAGAGTGTCAGTAATTTCAGGGGCCCGGGAGGGTGTCAGTAATTTCAGGGGCCCCCAGGAGGGTGTCAGTAATTTCCGGCCCTCTGGAGGGTGTCAGTAATTTCAGGGGCTCGGGAGGGTGTCAGCAATTTCAGGGGCCCGGGAGGGTGTCAGTAATTTCAGGGGCCCCGGGAGGGTGTCAGTAATTTCAGGCCCTCTGGAGGGTGTCAGTAATTTCAGGGGCCCCCGGGAGGATGTCAGTAATCTCAGGGGCCCAGGGAGGGTGTCAGTAATTTCAGGCCCTCTGGAGGGTGTCAGTAATTTCAGGGCCCCGGGAGGGTGTCAGTAATTTCAGGGCCCCGGGAGGGTGTCAGTAATTTCAGGGTCCCCGGAGGGTGTCAGTAATTTCAGGGGCCCCAGGAGGGTGTCAGTAATTTCAGGGGCACCCGGGAGGGTGTCAGTAATTTCAGGGCCCCGGGAGGGTGTCAGTAATTTCAGGGTCCCCGGAGGGTGTCAGTAATTTCAGGGGCCCCAGGAGGGTGTCAGTAATTTCAGGGGCTCGGGAGGGTGTCAGTAATTTCAGGGGCCCCGGGAGGGTGTCAGTAATTTCAGGCCCTCTGGAGGGTGTCGGTAATTTCAGGGGCCCCGGGAGGGTGTCAGTAATTTCAGGTGCCTTGGGAGGGTGTCAGTAATTTCAGGAGCCCCAGGAGGGTGTCAGTAATTTCAGGCCCTCGGGAGGTTGTCAGAAATTTCAGGGGCCTTCGGGAGGGTGTCAGTAATTTCAGGCCCTCGGGAGGGTGTCAGTAATTTCAGGGGCCCCAGGAGGGTGTCAGGAATGTCAGGGGCCCCGGGAGGGTGTCAGTAATTTCAGGGGCCTCCTGGAGGGTGTCAGTAACTTCAGGCCCTCGGGAGGGTGTCAGTAATTTCAGGCCCTCGGGAGGGTCGGACTAATTACTGACACCCTCCCGAAGGCCCCTGAAATTACTGACACCCTCCCGAGCCCCTGAAATAACTGACACCCTCCCGGGGCCCTGAAATTACTGACACCCTCCCGGGTGCCACTGAAATATTTCAGGGGCCACGGGAGTATGTCCGTAATTTCAGCCCCCGGGTGGGTGTCGGTAATTTCAGGCCCCCGGGAGGATGTCAGTAATTTCAGGGGCCCCAGGGAGGGTGTCAGTAATTTCAGGCCCTCGGGAGGGTGTCAGTAATTGCAGGGGCCCCGGGAGGTTGTCAGTAATTTCAGGGGCCCCGGGAGAGTGTCAGTAATTTCAGGGGCCTCAGGAGAGTGTCAGTAATTTCAGGAGCACCGGGAGGGTGTCAGTAATTTCAGGCCCTCGAGATGGTGTCAGTAATTGCAGGGGCCTTGGGAGGGTGTCAGTAATTTCAGGCCCCCGGGAGGGTGTCAGTTAGTTCAGGGCCCCCGGGAGGGTGTCAGTAATTTCAGAGCCCCGGGAGGGTGACAGTAATTTCAGGGGCCCCGGGAGGTGGTCAGTAATTTCAGAGGCCTTGGGAGGGTGTCAGTAATTTCAGGCCCCCGGGGGGGTGTCAGTAATTTCAGGCCCCCGGGAGAGTGTCAGTAATTTCAGGGGCCCCAGGAGGGTGTCAGTAATTTCAGGGGCACCCGGGAGGGTGTCAGTAATTTCAGGGCCCCGGGAGGGTGTCAGTAATTTCAGGGGCTCGGGAGGGTGTCAGTAATTTCAGGGGCCCCGGGAGGGTGTCAGTAATTTCAGGCCCTCTGGAGGGTGTCGGTAATTTCAGGGGCCCCGGGAGGGTGTCAGTAATTTCAGGGGCCCCGGGAGGGTGTCAGTAATTTCAGGGTCCCCGGAGGGAGTCAGTAATTTCAGGGGCCCCCGGGAGGGTGTCAGTAATTTCAGGCCCTTGGGAGGGTGTCAAAATGTCAGGGGCCTGGGAGGGTGTTAGTAATTCCAGGGGCCCCCGGGAGGGTGTCAGTAATTTCAGGGGCCCTGGGAGGGTGACAGTAATTTCAGGGGCCCCCAGCAGGGTGTCAGTAATTTCAGGCCCTTGGGAGGGTGTCAGTAATTGCAGGGGCCTGGGAGGGTGTCACTAATTTCAGGCCCTCTGGAGGGTTTCAGTAATTTCAGGGGCCCCCGGGAGGGTGTTACTAATTTCAGGGGCCTCAGGAGAGTGTCAGTAATTTCAGGAGCACCGGGAGGGTGTCAGTAATTTCAGGCCCTCGAGATGGTGTCAGTAATTCCAGGGGCCCCCGGGAGGGTGTCAGTAATTTCAGGGGCCCCGGGAGGGTGACAGTAATTTCAGGCCCTTGGGAGGGTGTCAGTAATTGCAGGGGCCTGGGAGGGTGTCACTAATTTCAGGGGCCCCGGGAGAGTGTCAGTAATTTCAGGGGCCCCCAGGAGGGTGTTACTAATTTCAGGGGCCTCAGGAGAGTGTCAGTAATTTCAGGAGCACCGGGAGGGTGTCAGTAATTTCAGGCCCTCGAGATGGTGTCAGTAATTGCAGGGGCCTTGGGAGGGTGTCAGTAATTTCAGGCCCCCGGGAGGGTGTCAGTTAGTTCAGGGCCCCCGGGAGGGTGTCAGTAATTTCAGAGCCCCGGGAGGGTGACAGTAATTTCAGGGGCCCCGGGAGGTGGTCAGTAATTTCAGAGGCCTCGGGAGGGTGTCAGTAATTTCAGGCCCCCGGGGGGGTGTCAGTAATTTCAGGCCCCCGGGAGGGTGTCAGTAATTTCAGGGCCCCGGGAGGGTGTCAGTAATTTCAGGGGCTCGGGAGGGTGTCAGTAATTTCAGGGGCCCCGGGAGGGTGTCAGTAATTTCAGGCCCTCTGGAGGGTGTCGGTAATTTCAGGGGCCCCGGGAGGGTGTCAGTAATTTCAGGTGCCTTGGGAGGGTGTCAGTAATTTCAGGAGCCCCAGGAGGGTGTCAGTTATTTCAGGGGCCCCCGGGAGGGTGTCAGTAATTTCAGGCCCTCGGGAGGGTGTCAGATATTTCAGGGGCCACGGGAGTATGTCCGTAATTTCAGCCCCCGGGTGGGTGTCGGTAATTTCAGCCCCCGGGAGGATGTCAGTAATTTCAGGGGCCCCAGGGAGGGTGTCAGTAATTTCAGGCCCTCGGGAGGGTGTCAGTAATTTCAGGGGCCCCGGGAGAGTGTCAGTAATTTCAGGGGCCCCCGGGAGGGTGTTACTAATTTCAGGGGCCTCAGGAGAGTGTCAGTAATTTCAGGAGCACCGGGAGGGTGTCAGTAATTTCAGGCCCTCGAGATGGTGTCAGTAATTGCAGGGGCCTTGGGAGGGTGTCAGTAATTTCAGGCCCCCGGGAGGGTGTCAGTTAGTTCAGGGCCCCCGGGAGGGTGTCAGTAATTTCAGAGCCCCGGGAGGGTGACAGTAATTTCAGGGGCCCCGGGAGGTGGTCAGTAATTTCAGAGGCCTCGGGAGGGGGTCAGTAATTTCAGGCCCCCGGGGGGGTGTCAGTAATTTCAGGCCCCCGGGAGGGTGTCAGTAATTTCAGGGGCCCCAGGAGGGTGTCAGTAATTTCAGGGGCACCCGGGAGGGTGTCAGTAATTTCAGGGCCCCGGGAGGGTGTCAGTAATTTCAGGGGCTCGGGAGGGTGTCAGTAATTTCAGGGGCCCCGGGAGGGTGTCAGTAATTTCAGGTGCCAGGAGGGTGTCAGTAATTTCAGGGGCCCCCGGGAGGGTGTCAGTAATTTCAGGCCCTTGGGAGGGTGTCAAAATGTCAGGGGCCTGGGAGGGTGTTAGTAATTCCAGGGGCCCCCGGGAGGGTGTCAGTAATTTCAGGGGCCCCGGGAGGGTGACAGTAATTTCAGGGGCCCCCGGGAGGGTGTCAGTAATTTCAGGGGCCTGGGAGGGTGTCACTAATTTCAGGCCCTCTGGAGGGTTTCAGTAATTTCAGGCCCCCGGGAGGGTGTCAGTAATTTCAGGCCCTCTGGAGGGTGTCAGTAATTTCAGGGGCCCGGCAGGGTGTCAGTTATTTCAGGCCCCCGGGAGGGTGTCAGTAATTTCAGGGGCCCCAGGAGGGTGTCAGTAATTTCAGGGGCCCCAGGAGGGTGTCAGCAATTTCAGGGGCCCCCGGGAGGGTGTCAGTAATTTCAGGCCCCCGGGACGGTGTCAGTAATTTCAGGGGCCCCAGGAGGGTGTCAGTAATTTCAGGGGCCCCAGGAGGGTGTCAGCAATTTCAGGGGCCCCCGGGAGGGTGTCAGTAATTTCAGGGGACCCGGGAGGGTGTCAGTAATTTCAGGGTCCTCGGGAGGGTGTCAGTAATTTCAGGGGTCCCAGGAGGGTGTCAGTAATTTCAGGCCCTCGGCAGGGTGTCAGTAATTTCAGGGGCGCCCGGGAGGGTGTCAGTAATTTCAGGCCATCGGGAGAGTGTCAGTAATTTCAGGGGCCTGGGAGGGTGTCAGTAATTTCAGGGGGCCCAGGAGGGTGTCAGTAATTTCAGGCCCTCGGGAGGGTGTCAGTAATTTCAGGGGCTCCCGGGAGGGTGTCAGTAATTTCAGGCCATCGGAGAGTGTCAGTAATTTCAGGGGCCCGGGAGGGTGTCAGTAATTTCAGGGGCCCCCGGGAGGGTGTCAGTAATTTCCGGCCCTCTGGAGGGTGTCAGTAATTTCAGGGGCTCGGGAGGGTGTCAGCAAATTTCAGGGGCCCTGGGAGGGTGTCAGTAATTTCAGGCGCTCTGGAGGGTGTCAGTCATTTCAGGGGCCCCGGGAGGGTGTCAGTAATTTCAGGGCCCTGGGAGGGTGTCAGTAATTTCAGGGTCCCCGGAGGATGTCAGTAATTTCAGGGTCCCCGGAGGGTGTTAGTAATTTCAGAGCCCCCGGGAGAGTGTCAGTAATTTCAGGGGCCCCCGGGAGGATGTCAGTAATCTCAGGGGCCCAGGGAGGGTGTCAGTAATTTCAGGCCCTCTGGAGGGTGTCAGTAATTTCAGGGCCCCGGGAGGGTGTCAGTAATTTCAGGGGCCCCGGGAGGTTGTCAGTAATTTCAGGTCCCAGGAGGGTGTCAGTAATTTCAGGGGCCCCCGGGAGGGTGTCAGTAATTTCAGGCCCTTGGGAGGGTGTCAAAATTTCAGGGGCCTGGGAGGGTGTTAGTAATTCCAGGGGCCCCCGGGAGGGTGTCAGTAATTTCAGGGGCCCCGGGAGGGTGACAGTAATTTCAGGGGCACCCGTGAGGGTGTCAGTAATTTCAGGCCCTTGGGAGGGTGTCAGTAATTTCAGGGGCCCCAGGAGGGTGTCAGCAATTTCAGGGGCCCCCGGGAGGGTGTCAGTAATTTCAGGGGCCCCGGGAGGGTGTCAGTAATTTCAGGGTCCTCGGGAGGGTGTCAGTAATTTCAGGGGCCCCAGGAGGGTGTCAGTAATTTCAGGCCCTCGGGAGGGTGTCAGTAATTTCAGGGGCGCCCGGGAGGGTGTCAGTAATTTCAGGGGCCCCGGGAGGGTGTCAGTAATTTCAGGGTCCTCGGGAGGGTGTCAGTAATTTCAGGGGCCCCAGGAGGGTGTCAGTAATTTCAGGCCCTCGGGAGGGTGTCAGTAATTTCAGGGGCGCCCGGGAGGGTGTCAGTAATTTCAGGCCATCGGGAGAGTGTCAGTAATTTCAGGGGCCTGGGAGGGTGTCAGTAATTTCAGGGGGCCCAGGAGGGTGTCAGTAATTTCAGGCCCTCGGAAGGTGTCAGTAATTTCAGGGGCTCCCGGAGGGTGTCAGTAATTTCAGGCCATCGGGAGAGTGTCAGTAATTTCAGGGGCCCGGGAGGGTGTCAGTAATTTCAGGGGCCCCCAGGAGGGTGTCAGTAATTTCCGGCCCTCTGGAGGGTGTCAGTAATTTCAGGGGCTCGGGAGGGTGTCAGCAATTTCAGGGGCCCGGGAGGGTGTCAGTAATTTCAGGGGCCCCGGGAGGGTGTCAGTAATTTCAGGCCCTCTGGAGGGTGTCAGTAATTTCAGGGGCCCCCGGGAGGATGTCAGTAATCTCAGGGGCCCAGGGAGGGTGTCAGTAATTTCAGGCCCTCTGGAGGGTGTCAGTAATTTCAGGGCCCCGGGAGGGTGTCAGTAATTTCAGGGGCCCCGGGAGGGTGTCAGTAATTTCAGGGGCCCCGGGAGGTTGTCAGTAATTTCAGGTCCCAGGAGGGTGTCAGTAATTTCAGGGGTCCCCGGGAGGGTGTCAGTAATTTCAGGCCCTTGGGAGGGTGTCAAAATTTCAGGGGCCTTGGAGGGTGTTAGTAATTCCAGGGGCCCCCGGGAGGGTGTCAGTAATTTCAGGGGCCCCGGGAGGGTGACAGTAATTTCAGGGGCACCCGGGAGGGTGTCAGTAATTTCAGGCCCTTGGGAGGGTGTCAGTAATTTCAGGGGCCTGGGAGGGTGTCACTAATTTCAGGCCCTCTGGAGGGTTTCAGTAATTTCAGGCCCCGGGAGGGTGTCAGTAATTTCAGGCCCTCTGGAGGGTGCCAGTAATTTCAGGTGCCCGGCAGGGTGTCAGTTATTTCAGGCCCCCGGGAGGGTGTCAGTAATTTCAGGCCATCGGGAGAGTGTCAGTAATTTCAGGGGCCTGGGAGGGTGTCAGTAATTTCAGGCCGTCGGGAGAGTATCAGTAATTTCAGGGGCCTGGGAGGGTGTCAGTAATTTCAGGGTCCCCAGGAGGGTGTCAGTAATTTCAGGCCCTCGGGAGGGTGTCAGTAATTTCAGGGGCTCCCGGGAGGGTGTCAGTAATTTCAGGCCATCGGGAGAGTGTCAGTAATTTCAGGGGCCCGGGAGGGTGTCAGTAATTTCAGGGGCCCCCGGGAGGGTGTCAGTAATTTCCGGCCCTCTGGAGGGTGTCAGTAATTTCAGGGGCTCGGGAGGATGTCAGCAATTTCAGGGGCACTGGGAGGGTGTCAGTAATTTCAGGCCCTCTGGAAGGTGTCAGTCATTTCAGGGGCCCCGGGAGGGTGTCAGTAATTTCAGGGGCCCCGGGAGGGTGTCAGTAATTTCAGGGGCCCCGGGAGGGTGACAGTAATTTCAGGGGCCCCCGGGAGGGTGTCAGTAATTTCAGGGGCCTGGGAGGGTGTCACTAATTTCAGGCCCTCTGGAGGGTGTCAGTAATTTCAGGGGCCCGGCAGGGTGTCAGTTATTTCAGGCCCCCGGGAGGGTGTCAGTAATTTCAGGCCCCCGGGACGGTGTCAGTAATTTCAGGGGCCTCGGGAGGGTGTCAGTAATTTCAGGGGCCCCAGGAGGGTGTCAGCAATTTCAGGGGCCCCCGGGAGGGTGTCAGTAATTTCAGGGGCCCCGGGAGGGTGTCAGTAATTTCAGGGTCCTCGGGAGGGTGTCAGTAATTTCAGGGGCCCCAGGAGGGTGTCAGTAATTTCAGGCCCTCGGGAGGGTGTC
The DNA here is from genome assembly GCF_036365525.1 of Heterodontus francisci. NCBI lineage: Eukaryota > Metazoa > Chordata > Chondrichthyes > Heterodontiformes > Heterodontidae > Heterodontus > Heterodontus francisci. The sequence continues at coordinate 5,402,710 of NC_090375.1, read as the reverse complement.
AGTAATTTCAGGGGCGCCCGGGAGGGTGTCAGTAATTTCAGGCCATCGGGAGAGTGTCAGTAATTTCAGGCCCCCGGGAGGGTGTCAGTAATTTCAGGGGCCTGGGAGGGTGTCACTAATTTCAGGCCCTCTGGATGGTGTCAGTAACTTCAGGGGCCCGGCAGGGTGTCAGTTATTTCAGGCCCCCGGGAGGGTGTCAGTAATTTCAGGCCCCCGGGACGGTGTCAGTAATTTCAGGGGCCTCGGGAGGGTGTCAGTAATTTCAGGGGCCCCAGGAGGGTGTCAGCAATTTCAGGGGCCCCCGGGAGGGTGTCAGTAATTTCAGGGGCCCCGGGAGTGTGTCAGTAATTTCAGGGGCCCCAGGAGGGTGTCAGTAATTTCAGGCCCTCGGGATGGTGTCAGTAATTTCAGGGGCGCCCGGGAGGGTGTCAGTAATTTCAGGCCATCGGGAGAGTGTCAGTAATTTCAGGCCCCCGGGAGGGTGTCAGTAATTTCAGGGGCCTGGGAGGGTGTCTCTAATTTCAGGCCCTCTGGAGGGTGTCAGTAATTTCAGGGGCCCGGCAGGGTGTCAGTTATTTCAGGCCCCCGGGAGGGTGTCAGTAATTTCAGGCCCCCGGGAGGGTGTCAGTAAATTCAGGGGCCTCGGGAGGGTGTCAGTAATTTCAGGGGCCCCAGGAGGGTGTCAGCAATTTCAGGGGCCCCCGGGAGGGTGTCAGTAATTTCAGGGGCCCCCGGGAGGGTGTCAGTAATTTCAGGCCCTTGGGAGGGTGTCAAAATTTCAGGGGCCTGGGAGGGTGTTAGTGATTCCAGGGGCCCCCGGGAGGGTGTCAGTAATTTCAGGGGCCCCGGGAGGGTGACAGTAATTTCAGGGGCACCCGGGAGGGTGTCAGTAATTTCTGGCCCTTGGGAGGGTGTCAGTAATTTCAGGGGCCCCAGGAGGGTGTCAGCAATTTCAGGGGCCCCCGGGAGGGTGTCAGTAATTTCTGGGGCCCCGGGAGGGTGTCAGTAATTTCAGGGTCCTCGGGAGGGTGTCAGTAATTTCAGGGGCCCCAGGAGGGTGTCAGTAATTTCAGGCCCTCGGGAGGGTGTCAGTAATTTCAGGGGCGCCCGGGAGGGTGTCAGTAATTTCAGGGGCCCCGGGAGGGTGTCAGTAATTTCAGGGTCCTCGGGAGGGTGTCAGTAATTTCAGGGGCCCCAGGAGGGTGTCAGTAATTTCAGGCCCTCGGGAGGGTGTCAGTAATTTCAGGGGCGCCCGGGAGGGTGTCAGTAATTTCAGGCCATCGGGAGAGTGTCAGTAATTTCAGGGGCCTGGGAGGGTGTCAGTAATTTCAGGGGGCCCAGGAGGGTGTCAGTAATTTCAGGCCCTCGGGAAGGTGTCAGTAATTTCAGGGGCTCCCGGGAGGGTGTCAGTAATTTCAGGCCATCGGGAGAGTGTCAGTAATTTCAGGGGCCCGGGAGGGTGTCAGTAATTTCAGGGGCCCCCGGGAGGGTGTCAGTAATTTCCGGCCCTCTGGAGGGTGTCAGTAATTTCAGGGGCTCGGGAGGGTGTCAGCAATTTCAGGGGCCCTGGGAGGGTGTCAGTAATTTCAGGCGCTCTGGAGGGTGTCAGTCATTTCAGGGGCCCCGGGAGGGTGTCAGTAATTTCAGGGGCCCTGGGAGGGTGTCAGTAATTTCAGGGTCCCCGGAGGATGTCAGTAATTTCAGGGTCCCCGGAGGGTGTTAGTAATTTCAGAGCCCCCGGGAGAGTGTCAGTAATTTCAGGGGCCCCCAGGAGGATGTCAGTAATTTCAGGGGCCCCGGGAGGGTGTCAGTAATTTCAGGCCCTCTGGAGGGTGTCAGTAATTTCAGGGCCCCGGGAGGGTGTCAGTAATTTCAGGGGCCCCGGGAGGTTGTCAGTAATTTCAGGTCCCAGGAGGGTGTCAGTAATTTCAGGGGCCCCCGGGAGGGTGTCAGTAATTTCAGGCCCTTGGGAGGGTGTCAAAATTTCAGGGGCCTTGGAGGGTGTTAGTAATTCCAGGGGCCCCCGGGAGGTTGTCAGTAATTTCAGGTCCCAGGAGGGTGTCAGTAATTTCAGGGGCCCCGGGAGGGTGACAGTAATTTCAGGGGCACCCGGGAGGGTGTCAGTAATTTCAGGCCCTTGGGAGGGTGTCAGTAATTTCAGGGGCCTGGGAGGGTGTCACTAATTTCAGGCCCTCTGGAGGGTTTCAGTAATTTCAGGCCCCCGGGAGGGTGTCAGTAATTTCAGGCCCTCTGGAGGGTGCCAGTAATTTCAGGTGCCCGGCAGGGTGTCAGTTATTTCAGGCCCCCGGGAGGGTGTCAGTAATTTCAGGCCATCGGGAGAGTGTCAGTAATTTCAGGGGCCTGGGAGGGTGTCAGTAATTTCAGGCCGTCGGGAGAGGATCAGTAATTTCAGGGGCCTGGGAGGGTGTCAGTAATTTCAGGCCCTCGGGAGGGTGTCAGTAATTTCAGGGGCTCCCGGGAGGGTGTCAGTAATTTCAGGCCATCGGGAGAGTGTCAGTAATTTCAGGGGCCCGGGAGGGTGTCAGTAATTTCAGGGGCCCCGGGAGGGTGTCAGTAATTTCAGGGGCTCGGGAGGATGTCAGCAATTTCAGGGGCCCTGGGAGGGTGTCAGTAATTTCAGGCCCTCTGGAAGGTGTCAGTCATTTCAGGGGCCCCGGGAGGGTGTCAGTAATTTCAGGGGCCCCGGGAGGGTGTCAGTAATTTCAGGGGCCCCGGGAGGGTGACAGTAATTTCAGGGGCCCCCGGGAGGGTGTCAGTAATTTCAGGGACCTGGGAGGGTGTCACTAATTTCAGGCCCTCTGGAGGGTGTCAGTAATTTCAGGGGCCCGGCAGGGTGTCAGTTATTTCAGGCCCCCGGGAGGGTGTCAGTAATTTCAGGCCCCCGGGACGGTGTCAGTAATTTCAGGGGCCTCGGGAGGGTGTCAGTTATTTCAGGGGCCCCAGGAGGGTGTCAGCAATTTCAGGGGCCCCCGGGAGGGTGTCAGTAATTTCAGGGGCCCCGGGAGGGTGTCAGTAATTTCAGGGTCCTCGGGAGGGTGTCAGTAATTTCAGGGGCCCCAGGAGGGTGTCAGTAATTTCAGGCCCTCGGGAGGGTGTCAGTAATTTCAGGGGCGCCCGGGAGGGTGTCAGTAATTTCAGGCCATCGGGAGAGTGTCAGTAATTTCAGGCCCCCGGGAGGGTGTCAGTAATTTGAGGGGCCTGGGAGGATGTCACTAATTTCAGGCCCTCTGGAGGGTGTCAGTAACTTCAGGGGCCCGGCAGGGTGTCAGTTATTTCAGGCCCCCGGGAGGGTGTCAGTAATTTCAGGCCCCCGGGACGGTGTCAGTAATTTCAGGTGCCTCGGGAGGGTGTCAGTAATTTCAGGGGCCCCAGGAGGGTGTCAGCAATTTCAGGGGCCCCCGGGAGGGTGTCAGTAATTTCAGGGGCCCCGGGAGGGTGTCAGTAATTTCAGGGGCCCCAGGAGGGTGTCAGTAATTTCAGGCCCTCGGGAGGGTGTCAGTAATTTCAGGCCCCCGGGAGGGTGTCAGTAATTTCAGGGGCCTGGGAGGGTGTCACTAATTTCAGGCCCTCTGGAGGGTGTCAGTAATTTCAGGGGCCCGGCAGGGTGTCAGTTATTTCAGGCCCCCGGGAGGGTGTCAGTAATTTCAGGCCCACGGGAGGGTGTCAGTAAATTCAGGGGCCTCGGGAGGGTGTCAGTAATTTCAGGGGCCCCAGGAGGGTGTCAGCAATTTCAGGGGCCCCCGGGAGGGTGTCAGTAATTTCAGGGGCCCCGGGAGGGTGTCAGTAATTTCAGGGTCCTCGGGAGGGTGTCAGTAATTTCAGGGGCCCCAGGAGGGTGTCAGTAATTTCAGGCCCTCGGGAGGGTGTCAGTAATTTCAGGGGCGCCCGGGAGGGTGTCAGTAATTTCAGGCCATCGGGAGAGTGTCAGTAATTTCAGGGGCCTGGGAGGGTGTCAGTAATTTCAGGGGGCCCAGGAGGGTGTCAGTAATTTCAGGCCCTCGGGAGGGTGTCAGTAATTTCAGGGGCTCCCGGGAGGGTGTCAGTAATTTCAGGCCATCGGGAGAGTGTCAGTAATTTCAGGGGCCCGGGAGGGTGTCAGTAATTTCAGGGGCCCCCGGGAGGGTGTCAGTAATTTCCGGCCCTCTGGAGGGTGTCAGTAATTTCAGGGGCTCGGGAGGGTGTCAGCAATTTCAGGGGCCCTGGGAGGGTGTCAGTAATTTCAGGCCCTCTGGAGGGTGTCAGTCATTTCAGGGGCCCCGGGAGGGTGTCAGTAATTTCAGGGGCCCTGGGAGGGTGTCAGTAATTTCAGGGTCCCCGGAGGATGTCAGTAATTTCAGGGTCCCCGGAGGGTGTTAGTAATTTCAGAGCCCCCGGGAGAGTGTCAGTAATTTCAGGGGCCCCCGGGAGGATGTCAGTAATCTCAGGGGCCCAGGGAGGGTGTCAGTAATTTCAGGCCCTCTGGAGGGTGTCAGTAATTTCAGGGCCCCGGGAGGGTGTCAGTAATTTCAGGGGCCCCGGGAGGTTGTCAGTAATTTCAGGTCCCAGGAGGGTGTCAGTAATTTCAGGGGCCCCCGGGAGGGTGTCAGTAATTTCAGGCCCTTGGGAGGGTGTCAAAATTTCAGGGGCCTTGGAGGGTGTTAGTAATTCCAGGGGCCCTCGGGAGGGAGTCAGTAATTTCAGGGGCCTCGGGAGGGTGTCAGTAATTTCAGAGCCCCCGGGAGAGTGTCAGTAATTTCAGGGGCCCCCGGGAGGGTGTCAGTAATTTCAGGCCCCCGGGAGGGTGTCAGTAATTTCAGGCCCTCAGGAGGGTGTGAGTAATTTCAGGGGCCCTCGGGAGGGAGTCAGTAATTTCAGGGGCCTCGGGAGGGTGTCAGTAATTTCAGAGCCCCCGGGAGAGTGTCAGTAATTTCAGGGGCCCCCGGGGGGATGTCAGTAATTTCAGGGGCCCCGGGAGGGTGTCAGTAATTTCAGGCCCTCTGGAGGGTGTCAGTAATTTCAGGAGCCCCGGGAGGGTGTCAGTAATTTCAGGCCCTCTGGAGGGTGTCAGTAATTTTAGGGGCCCCGGGAGGGTGTCAGTAATTTCAGGCCCCCGGGAGGGTGTCTGTAATTTCAGGGCCCCCGGGAGAGTGTCAGTAATTTCAGGGGCCCCCAGGAGGATGTCAGTAATTTCAGAGGCCCCAGGAGGGTGTCACTAATTTCAGGCCCTCTGGAGGGTGTCATTTCAGTAATTTCAGGCCCTCTGAGGGTCAGTAATTTCAGGGGCCCCCGGGAGAGTGTCAGTAATTTCAGGGGCCTCGGGAGGGTGTCAGTTAGTTCAGGGCCCCCGGGAGAGTGTCAGTAATTTCAGGGGCCCCCGGGGGGATGTCAGTAATTTCAGGGGCCCCGGGAGGGTGTCAGTAATTTCAGGCCCTCTGGAGGGTGTCAGTAATTTCAGGGGCCCCGGGAGGGTGTCAGTAATTTCAGGCCCTCTGGAGGGTGTCAGTAATTTTAGGGGCCCCGGGAGGGTGTCAGTAATTTCAGGCCCCCGGGAGGGTGTCTGTAATTTCAGGGCCCCCGGGAGAGTGTCAGTAATTTCAGGGGCCCCCAGGAGGATGTCAGTAATTTCAGAGGCCCCAGGAGGGTGTCACTAATTTCAGGCCCTCTGGAGGGTGTCATTTCAGTAATTTCAGGCCCTCTGAGGGTCAGTAATTTCAGGGGCCCCCGGGAGAGTGTCAGTAATTTCAGGGGCCTCAGGAGAGTGTCAGTAATTTCAGGAGCACCGGGAGGGTGTCAGTAATTTCAGGCCCTCGAGATGGTGTCAGTAATTGCAGGGGCCTTGGGAGGGTGTCAGTAATTTCAGGCCCCCGGGAGGGTGTCAGTTAGTTCAGGGCCCCCGGGAGGGTGTCAGTAATTTCAGAGCCCCGGGAGGGTGACAGTAATTTCAGGGGCCCCGGGAGGTGGTCAGTAATTTCAGAGGCCTCGGGAGGGTGTCAGTAATTTCAGGCCCCCGGGGGGGTGTCAGTAATTTCAGGCCCCCGGGAGAGTGTCAGTAATTTCAGGGGCCCCAGGAGGGTGTCAGTAATTTCAGGGGCACCCGGGAGGGTGTCAGTAATTTCAGGGGCCCCGGGAGGGTGTCAGTAATTTCAGGCCCTCTGGAGGGTGTCGGTAATTTCAGGGGCCCCGGGAGGGTGTCAGTAATTTCAGGGGCCCCGGGAGGGTGTCAGTAATTTCAGGGTCCCCGGAGGGTGTCAGTAATTTCAGGGGCCCCCGGGAGGGTGTCAGTAATTTCAGGGTCCCCGGAGGGTGTCAGTAATTTCAGGGGCCCCCGGGAGGGTGTCAGTAATTTCAGGGGCCCCCGGGAGGGTGTCAGTAATTTCAGGGGCCTGGGAGGGTGTCACTAATTTCAGGCCCTCTGGAGGGTGTCAGTAATTTCAGGGGCCCGGCAGGGTGTCAGTTATTTCAGGCCCCCGGGAGGGTGTCAGTAATTTCAGGCCCCCGGGACGGTGTCAGTAATTTCAGGGGCCTCGGGAGGGTGTCAGTAATTTCAGGGGCCCCAGGAGGGTGTCAGCAATTTCAGGGGCCCCCGGGAGGGTGTCAGTAATTTCAGGGGCCCCGGGAGGGTGTCAGTAATTTCAGGGTCCTCGGGAGGGTGTCAGTAATTTCAGGGGCCCCAGGAGGGTGTCAGTAATTTCAGGCCCTCGGGAGGGTGTCAGTAATTTCAGGCCCCCGGGAGGGTGTCAGTAATTTCAGGGGCCTGGGAGGGTGTCACTAATTTCAGGCCCTCTGGAGGGTGTCAGTAACTTCAGGGGCCCGGCAGGGTGTCAGTTATTTCAGGCCCCCGGGAGGGTGTCAGTAATTTCAGGCCCCCGGGACGGTGTCAGTAATTTCAGGGGCCTCGGGAGGGTGTCAGTAATTTCAGGGGCCCCAGGAGGGTGTCAGCAATTTCAGGGGCCCCCGGGAGGGTGTCAGTAATTTCAGGGGCCCCGGGAGTGTGTCAGTAATTTCAGGGGCCCCAGGAGGGTGTCAGTAATTTCAGGCCCTCGGGAGGGTGTCAGTAATTTCAGGGGCGCCCGGGAGGGTGTCAGTAATTTCAGGCCATCGGGAGAGTGTCAGTAATTTCAGGCCCCCGGGAGGGTGTCAGTAATTTCAGGGGCCTGGGAGGGTGTCACTAATTTCAGGCCCTCTGGAGGGTGTCAGTAATTTCAGGGGCCCGGCAGGGTGTCAGTTATTTCAGGCCCCCGGGAGGGTGTCAGTAATTTCAGGCCCCCGGGAGGGTGTCAGTAAATTCAGGGGCCTCGGGAGGGTGTCAGTAATTTCAGGGGCCCCAGGAGGGTGTCAGCAATTTCAGGGGCCCCCGGGAGGGTGTCAGTAATTTCAGGGGCCCCCGGGAGGGTGTCAGTAATTTCAGGCCCTTGGGAGGGTGTCAAAATTTCAGGGGCCTGGGAGGGTGTTAGTGATTCCAGGGGCCCCCGGGAGGGTGTCAGTAATTTCAGGGGCCCCGGGAGGGTGACAGTAATTTCAGGGGCACCCGGGAGGGTGTCAGTAATTTCTGGCCCTTGGGAGGGTGTCAGTAATTTCAGGGGCCCCAGGAGGGTGTCAGCAATTTCAGGGGCCCCCGGGAGGGTGTCAGTAATTTCAGGGGCCCCGGGAGGGTGTCAGTAATTTCAGGGTCCTCGGGAGGGTGTCAGTAATTTCAGGGGCCCCAGGAGGGTGTCAGTAATTTCAGGCCCTCGGGAGGGTGTCAGTAATTTCAGGGGCGCCCGGGAGGGTGTCAGTAATTTCAGGGGCCCCGGGAGGGTGTCAGTAATTTCAGGGTCCTCGGGAGGGTGTCAGTAATTTCAGGGGCCCCAGGAGGGTGTCAGTAATTTCAGGCCCTCGGGAGGGTGTCAGTAATTTCAGGGGCGCCCGGGAGGGTGTCAGTAATTTCAGGCCATCGGGAGAGTGTCAGTAATTTCAGGGGCCTGGGAGGGTGTCAGTAATTTCAGGGGGCCCAGGAGGGTGTCAGTAATTTCAGGCCCTCGGGAAGGTGTCAGTAATTTCAGGGGCTCCCGGGAGGGTGTCAGTAATTTCAGGCCATCGGGAGAGTGTCAGTAATTTCAGGGGCCCGGGAGGGTGTCAGTAATTTCAGGGGCCCCCGGGAGGGTGTCAGTAATTTCCGGCCCTCTGGAGGGTGTCAGTAATTTCAGGGGCTCGGGAGGGTGTCAGCAATTTCAGGGGCCCTGGGAGGGTGTCAGTAATTTCAGGCGCTCTGGAGGGTGTCAGTCATTTCAGGGGCCCCGGGAGGGTGTCAGTAATTTCAGGGGCCCTGGGAGGGTGTCAGTAATTTCAGGGTCCCCGGAGGATGTCAGTAATTTCAGGGTCCCCGGAGGGTGTTAGTAATTTCAGAGCCCCCGGGAGAGTGTCAGTAATTTCAGGGGCCCCCAGGAGGATGTCAGTAATTTCAGGGGCCCCGGGAGGGTGTCAGTAATTTCAGGCCCTCTGGAGGGTGTCAGTAATTTCAGGGCCCCGGGAGGGTGTCAGTAATTTCAGGGGCCCCGGGAGGTTGTCAGTAATTTCAGGTCCCAGGAGGGTGTCAGTAATTTCAGGGGCCCCCGGGAGGGTGTCAGTAATTTCAGGCCCTTGGGAGGGTGTCAAAATTTCAGGGGCCTTGGAGGGTGTTAGTAATTCCAGGGGCCCCCGGGAGGTTGTCAGTAATTTCAGGTCCCAGGAGGGTGTCAGTAATTTCAGGGGCCCCGGGAGGGTGACAGTAATTTCAGGGGCACCCGGGAGGGTGTCAGTAATTTCAGGCCCTTGGGAGGGTGTCAGTAATTTCAGGGGCCTGGGAGGGTGTCACTAATTTCAGGCCCTCTGGAGGGTTTCAGTAATTTCAGGCCCCCGGGAGGGTGTCAGTAATTTCAGGCCCTCTGGAGGGTGCCAGTAATTTCAGGTGCCCGGCAGGGTGTCAGTTATTTCAGGCCCCCGGGAGGGTGTCAGTAATTTCAGGCCATCGGGAGAGTGTCAGTAATTTCAGGGGCCTGGGAGGGTGTCAGTAATTTCAGGCCGTCGGGAGAGTATCAGTAATTTCAGGGGCCTGGGAGGGTGTCAGTAATTTCAGGCCCTCGGGAGGGTGTCAGTAATTTCAGGGGCTCCCGGGAGGGTGTCAGTAATTTCAGGCCATCGGGAGAGTGTCAGTAATTTCAGGGGCCCGGGAGGGTGTCAGTAATTTCAGGGGCCCCGGGAGGGTGTCAGTAATTTCAGGGGCTCGGGAGGATGTCAGCAATTTCAGGGGCCCTGGGAGGGTGTCAGTAATTTCAGGCCCTCTGGAAGGTGTCAGTCATTTCAGGGGCCCCGGGAGGGTGTCAGTAATTTCAGGGGCCCCGGGAGGGTGTCAGTAATTTCAGGGGCCCCGGGAGGGTGACAGTAATTTCAGGGGCCCCCGGGAGGGTGTCAGTAATTTCAGGGACCTGGGAGGGTGTCACTAATTTCAGGCCCTCTGGAGGGTGTCAGTAATTTCAGGGGCCCGGCAGGGTGTCAGTTATTTCAGGCCCCCGGGAGGGTGTCAGTAATTTCAGGCCCCCGGGACGGTGTCAGTAATTTCAGGGGCCTCGGGAGGGTGTCAGTTATTTCAGGGGCCCCAGGAGGGTGTCAGCAATTTCAGGGGCCCCCGGGAGGGTGTCAGTAATTTCAGGGGCCCCGGGAGGGTGTCAGTAATTTCAGGGTCCTCGGGAGGGTGTCAGTAATTTCAGGGGCCCCAGGAGGGTGTCAGTAATTTCAGGCCCTCGGGAGGGTGTCAGTAATTTCAGGGGCGCCCGGGAGGGTGTCAGTAATTTCAGGCCATCGGGAGAGTGTCAGTAATTTCAGGCCCCCGGGAGGGTGTCAGTAATTTGAGGGGCCTGGGAGGGTGTCACTAATTTCAGGCCCTCTGGAGGGTGTCAGTAACTTCAGGGGCCCGGCAGGGTGTCAGTTATTTCAGGCCCCCGGGAGGGTGTCAGTAATTTCAGGCCCCCGGGACGGTGTCAGTAATTTCAGGTGCCTCGGGAGGGTGTCAGTAATTTCAGGGGCCCCAGGAGGGTGTCAGCAATTTCAGGGGCCCCCGGGAGGGTGTCAGTAATTTCAGGGGCCCCGGGAGGGTGTCAGTAATTTCAGGGGCCCCAGGAGGGTGTCAGTAATTTCAGGCCCTCGGGAGGGTGTCAGTAATTTCAGGCCCCCGGGAGGGTGTCAGTAATTTCAGGGGCCTGGGAGGGTGTCACTAATTTCAGGCCCTCTGGAGGGTGTCAGTAATTTCAGGGGCCCGGCAGGGTGTCAGTTATTTCAGGCCCCCGGGAGGGTGTCAGTAATTTCAGGCCCCCGGGAGGGTGTCAGTAAATTCAGGGGCCTCGGGAGGGTGTCAGTAATTTCAGGGGCCCCAGGAGGGTGTCAGCAATTTCAGGGGCCCCCGGGAGGGTGTCAGTAATTTCAGGGGCCCCGGGAGGGTGTCAGTAATTTCAGGGTCCTCGGGAGGGTGTCAGTAATTTCAGGGGCCCCAGGAGGGTGTCAGTAATTTCAGGCCCTCGGGAGGGTGTCAGTAATTTCAGGGGCGCCCGGGAGGGTGTCAGTAATTTCAGGCCATCGGGAGAGTGTCAGTAATTTCAGGGGCCTGGGAGGGTGTCAGTAATTTCAGGGGGCCCAGGAGGGTGTCAGTAATTTCAGGCCCTCGGGAGGGTGTCAGTAATTTCAGGGGCTCCCGGGAGGGTGTCAGTAATTTCAGGCCATCGGGAGAGTGTCAGTAATTTCAGGGGCCCGGGAGGGTGTCAGTAATTTCAGGGGCCCCCGGGAGGGTGTCAGTAATTTCCGGCCCTCTGGAGGGTGTCAGTAATTTCAGGGGCTCGGGAGGGTGTCAGCAATTTCAGGGGCCCTGGGAGGGTGTCAGTAATTTCAGGCCCTCTGGAGGGTGTCAGTCATTTCAGGGGCCCCGGGAGGGTGTCAGTAATTTCAGGGGCCCTGGGAGGGTGTCAGTAATTTCAGGGTCCCCGGAGGATGTCAGTAATTTCAGGGTCCCCGGAGGGTGTTAGTAATTTCAGAGCCCCCGGGAGAGTGTCAGTAATTTCAGGGGCCCCCGGGAGGATGTCAGTAATCTCAGGGGCCCAGGGAGGGTGTCAGTAATTTCAGGCCCTCTGGAGGGTGTCAGTAATTTCAGGGCCCCGGGAGGGTGTCAGTAATTTCAGGGGCCCCGGGAGGTTGTCAGTAATTTCAGGTCCCAGGAGGGTGTCAGTAATTTCAGGGGCCCCCGGGAGGGTGTCAGTAATTTCAGGCCCTTGGGAGGGTGTCAAAATTTCAGGGGCCTTGGAGGGTGTTAGTAATTCCAGGGGCCCTCGGGAGGGAGTCAGTAATTTCAGGGGCCTCGGGAGGGTGTCAGTAATTTCAGAGCCCCCGGGAGAGTGTCAGTAATTTCAGGGGCCCCCGGGAGGGTGTCAGTAATTTCAGGCCCCCGGGAGGGTGTCAGTAATTTCAGGCCCTCAGGAGGGTGTGAGTAATTTCAGGGGCCCTCGGGAGGGAGTCAGTAATTTCAGGGGCCTCGGGAGGGTGTCAGTAATTTCAGAGCCCCCGGGAGAGTGTCAGTAATTTCAGGGGCCCCCGGGGGGATGTCAGTAATTTCAGGGGCCCCGGGAGGGTGTCAGTAATTTCAGGCCCTCTGGAGGGTGTCAGTAATTTCAGGGGCCCCGGGAGGGTGTCAGTAATTTCAGGCCCTCTGGAGGGTGTCAGTAATTTTAGGGGCCCCGGGAGGGTGTCAGTAATTTCAGGCCCCCGGGAGGGTGTCTGTAATTTCAGGGCCCCCGGGAGAGTGTCAGTAATTTCAGGGGCCCCCAGGAGGATGTCAGTAATTTCAGAGGCCCCAGGAGGGTGTCACTAATTTCAGGCCCTCTGGAGGGTGTCATTTCAGTAATTTCAGGCCCTCTGAGGGTCAGTAATTTCAGGGGCCCCCGGGAGAGTGTCAGTAATTTCAGGGGCCTCGGGAGGGTGTCAGTTAGTTCAGGGCCCCCGGGAGAGTGTCAGTAATTTCAGGGGCCCCCGGGGGGATGTCAGTAATTTCAGGGGCCCCGGGAGGGTGTCAGTAATTTCAGGCCCTCTGGAGGGTGTCAGTAATTTCAGGGGCCCCGGGAGGGTGTCAGTAATTTCAGGCCCTCTGGAGGGTGTCAGTAATTTTAGGGGCCCCGGGAGGGTGTCAGTAATTTCAGGCCCCCGGGAGGGTGTCTGTAATTTCAGGGCCCCCGGGAGAGTGTCAGTAATTTCAGGGGCCCCCAGGAGGATGTCAGTAATTTCAGAGGCCCCAGGAGGGTGTCACTAATTTCAGGCCCTCTGGAGGGTGTCATTTCAGTAATTTCAGGCCCTCTGAGGGTCAGTAATTTCAGGGGCCCCCGGGAGAGTGTCAGTAATTTCAGGGGCCTCAGGAGAGTGTCAGTAATTTCAGGAGCACCGGGAGGGTGTCAGTAATTTCAGGCCCTCGAGATGGTGTCAGTAATTGCAGGGGCCTTGGGAGGGTGTCAGTAATTTCAGGCCCCCGGGAGGGTGTCAGTTAGTTCAGGGCCCCCGGGAGGGTGTCAGTAATTTCAGAGCCCCGGGAGGGTGACAGTAATTTCAGGGGCCCCGGGAGGTGGTCAGTAATTTCAGAGGCCTCGGGAGGGTGTCAGTAATTTCAGGCCCCCGGGGGGGTGTCAGTAATTTCAGGCCCCCGGGAGAGTGTCAGTAATTTCAGGGGCCCCAGGAGGGTGTCAGTAATTTCAGGGGCACCCGGGAGGGTGTCAGTAATTTCAGGGGCCCCGGGAGGGTGTCAGTAATTTCAGGCCCTCTGGAGGGTGTCGGTAATTTCAGGGGCCCCGGGAGGGTGTCAGTAATTTCAGGGGCCCCGGGAGGGTGTCAGTAATTTCAGGGTCCCCGGAGGGTGTCAGTAATTTCAGGGGCCCCCGGGAGGGTGTCAGTAATTTCAGGCCCTTGGGAGGGTGTCAAAATGTCAGGGGCCTGGGAGGGTGTTAGTAATTCCAGGGGCCCCCGGGAGGGTGTCAGTAATTTCAGGGGCCCCGGGAGGGTGACAGTAATTTCAGGGGCCCCCGGGAGGGTGTCAGTAATTTCAGGCCCTTGGGAGGGTGTCAGTAATTGCAGGGGCCTGGGAGGGTGTCACTAATTTCAGGCCCTCTGGAGGGTTTCAGTAATTTCAGGGGCCCCCGGGAGGGTGTTACTAATTTCAGGGGCCTCAGGAGAGTGTCAGTAATTTCAGGGGCCCCAGGAGGGTGTCAGTAATTTCAGGCCCTCGAGAGGGTGTCAGTAATTTCAGGGGCCTTGGGAGGGTGTCACTAATTTCAGGAGGCCCGGGAGGGTGTCAGTAATTTCAGGCCCTCGAGAGGGTGTCAGTAATTTCAGGGGCCTCGGAAGGGTGTCAGTAATTTCAGGCCCTCGAGAGGGTGTCAGTAATTTCAGGAGGCCCGGGAGGGTGTCAGTAATTTCAGGCCCTCGAGAGGTTGTCAGTAATTTCAGGGGCCTCGGAAGGGTGTCAGTAATTTAAGGAGCCCCGGGAGGGTGTCAGTAATTTCAGGCCCTCGAGGGGGTGTCAGTAATTTCAGGTGCCTTGGGAGGGTGTCATTTCAGTAATTTCAGGCCCTCTGAGGGTCAGTAATTTCAGGGGCCCCCGGGAGAGTGTCAGTAATTTCAGGGGCCCGGGAGGGTGTCAGTAATTTCAGGGGCCCTCGAGGGGGTGTCAGTAATTTCAGGTGCCTTGGGAGGGTGTCATGTCAGTAATTTCAGGCCCTCTGAGGGTGTCAGTAATTTCAGGGGCCCCCGGGAGAGTGTCAGTAATTTCAGGGGCCCAGGAGGGTGTCAGTAATTTCAGGGGCCCCCGGGAGGGTGTCAGTAATTTCAGGGGCCCGGGAGGGTGTCAGTAATTTCAGGGGCCCCCGGGAGGGTGTCAGTAATTTCCGGCCCTCTGGTGGGTGTCAGTAATTTCAGGGGCTCGGGAGGGTGTCAGCAATTTCAGGGGCCCTGGGAGGGTGTCAGTAATTTCAGGCCCTCTGGAGGGTGTCAGTAATTTCAGGCCCTCTGGAGGGTGTCAGTAATTTCAGGGGCCCCGGGAGGGTGTCAGTAATTTCAGGGTCCCCGGAGGATGTCAGTAATTTCAGGGGCCTCCTGGAGGGTGTCAGTAATTTCAGAGCCCGCGGGAGGGTGTCACTAATTTCAGGGGCCCCCAGGAGGATGTCAGTAATTTCAGAGGCCCCGGGAGGGTATCAGTAATTTCAGGCCCCCGGGAGGGTGTCAGTAATTTCAGGCCCTCGGGAGGGTGTGAGTAATTTCAGGGGCCCTCGGGAGGGAGTCAGTAATTTCAGGGGCCCCGGGATGGTGTTAGTAATTTCAGGGGCCTCGGGAGGGTGTCAGTAATTTCAGGCCCTCTGGAGGGTGTCAGTAATTTCAGGGGCCCCGGGAGGGTGTCAGTAATTTCAGGCCCCCGGGAGGGTGTCAGTAATTTCAGGGGCTCGGGAGGGTGTCAGCAATTTCAGGGGCCCTGGGAGGGTGTCAGTAATTTCAGGCCCTCTGGAGGGTGTCAGTCATTTCAGGGGCCCCGGGAGGGTGTCAGTAATTTCAGGAGCCCTGGGAGGGTGTCAGTAATTTCAGGGTCCCCGGAGGATGTCAGTAATTTCAGGGTCCCCGGAGGGTGTTAGTAATTTCAGAGCCCCTGGGAGTGTGTCAGTAATTTCAGGGGCCCCCGGGAGGATGTCAGTAATCTCAGGGGCCCAGGGAGGGTGTCAGTAATTTCAGGGCCCCGGGAGGGTGTCAGTAATTTCAGGTCCCAGGAGGGTGTCAGTAATTTCAGGGGCCCCCGGGAGGGTGTCAGTAATTTCAGGCCCTTGGGAGGGTGTCAAAATTTCAGGGGCCTGGGAGGGTGTTAGTAATTCCAGGGGCCCCCGGGAGGGTGTCAGTAATTTCAGGGGCCCCGGGAGGGTGACAGTAATTTCAGGGGCACCCGGGAGGGTGTCAGTAATTTCAGGCCCTTGGGAGGGTGTCAGTAATTTCAGGGGCCTGGGAGGGTGTCACTAATTTCAGGCCCTCTGGAGGGTTTCAGTAATTTCAGGCCCCCGGGAGGGTGCCAGTAATTTCAGGTGCCCGGCAGGGTGTCAGTTATTTCAGGCCCCCGGGAGGGTGTCAGTAATTTCAGGCCATCGGGAGAGTGTCAGTAATTTCAGGGGCCTGGGAGGGTGTCAGTAATTTCAGGCCGTCGGGAGAGTATCAGTAATTTCAGGGGCCTGGGAGGGTGTCAGTAATTTCAGGGGCCCCAGGAGGGTGTCAGTAATTTCAGGCCCTCGGGAGGGTGTCAGTAAATTCAGGGGCTCCCGGGAGGGTGTCAGTAATTTCAGGCCATCGGCAGAGTGTCAGTAATTTCAGGGGCCCGGGAGGGTGTCAGTAATTTCAGGGGCCCCCGGGAGGGTGTCAGTAATTTCCGGCCCTCTGGAGGGTGTCAGTAATTTCAGGGGCTCGGGAGGGTGTCAGCAATTTCAGGGGCCCTGGGAGGGTGTCAGTAATTTCAGGCCCTCTGGAGGGTGTCAGTCATTTCAGGGGCCCCGGGAGGGTGTCAGTAATTTCAGGGGCCCCGGGAGGGTGTCAGTAATTTCAGGGTCCCCGGAGGATGTCAGTAATTTCAGGGGCCTCCTGGAGGGTGTCAGTAATTTCAGAGCCCCCGGGAGAGTGTCAGTAATTTCAGGGGCCCCCGGGGGGATGTCAGTAATTTCAGGGGCCCCGGGAGGGTGTCAGTAATTTCAGGCCCTCTGGAGGGTGTCAGTAATTTCAGGGGCCCCGGGAGGGTGTCAGTAATTTCAGGCCCTCTGGAGGGTGTCAGTAATTTTAGGGGCCCCGGGAGGGTGTCAGTAATTTCAGGCCCCCGGGAGGGTGTCTGTAATTTCAGGGCCCCCGGGAGAGTGTCAGTAATTTCAGGGGCCCCCAGGAGGATGTCAGTAATTTCAGAGGCCCCAGGAGGGTGTCACTAATTTCAGGCCCTCTGGAGGGTGTCATTTCAGTAATTTCAGGCCCTCTGAGGGTCAGTAATTTCAGGGGCCCCCGGGAGAGTGTCAGTAATTTCAGGGGCCTCGGGAGGGTGTCAGTTAGTTCAGGGCCCCCGGGAGAGTGTCAGTAATTTCAGGGGCCCCCGGGGGGATGTCAGTAATTTCAGGGGCCCCGGGAGGGTGTCAGTAATTTCAGGCCCTCTGGAGGGTGTCAGTAATTTCAG
Organism: Heterodontus francisci; assembly: GCF_036365525.1. NCBI lineage: Eukaryota > Metazoa > Chordata > Chondrichthyes > Heterodontiformes > Heterodontidae > Heterodontus > Heterodontus francisci. The sequence continues at coordinate 5,386,488 of NC_090375.1, read as the reverse complement.
GGGCCCCGGGAGGGTGTCAGTAATTTCAGGCCCTCTGGAGGGTGTCAGTAATTTTAGGGGCCCCGGGAGGGTGTCAGTAATTTCAGGCCCCCGGGAGGGTGTCTGTAATTTCAGGGCCCCCGGGAGAGTGTCAGTAATTTCAGGGGCCCCCAGGAGGATGTCAGTAATTTCAGAGGCCCCAGGAGGGTGTCACTAATTTCAGGCCCTCTGGAGGGTGTCATTTCAGTAATTTCAGGCCCTCTGAGGGTCAGTAATTTCAGGGGCCCCCGGGAGAGTGTCAGTAATTTCAGGGGCCTCAGGAGAGTGTCAGTAATTTCAGGAGCACCGGGAGGGTGTCAGTAATTTCAGGCCCTCGAGATGGTGTCAGTAATTGCAGGGGCCTTGGGAGGGTGTCAGTAATTTCAGGCCCCCGGGAGGGTGTCAGTTAGTTCAGGGCCCCCGGGAGGGTGTCAGTAATTTCAGAGCCCCGGGAGGGTGACAGTAATTTCAGGGGCCCCGGGAGGTGGTCAGTAATTTCAGAGGCCTCGGGAGGGTGTCAGTAATTTCAGGCCCCCGGGGGGGTGTCAGTAATTTCAGGCCCCCGGGAGAGTGTCAGTAATTTCAGGGGCCCCAGGAGGGTGTCAGTAATTTCAGGGGCACCCGGGAGGGTGTCAGTAATTTCAGGGCCCCGGGAGGGTGTCAGTAATTTCAGGGGCTCGGGAGGGTGTCAGTAATTTCAGGGGCCCCGGGAGGGTGTCAGTAATTTCAGGCCCTCTGGAGGGTGTCGGTAATTTCAGGGGCCCCGGGAGGGTGTCAGTAATTTCAGGGGCCCCGGGAGGGTGTCAGTAATTTCAGGGTCCCCGGAGGGTGTCAGTAATTTCAGGGGCCCCCGGGAGGGTGTCAGTAATTTCAGGCCCTTGGGAGGGTGTCAAAATGTCAGGGGCCTGGGAGGGTGTTAGTAATTCCAGGGGCCCCCGGGAGGGTGTCAGTAATTTCAGGGGCCCCGGGAGGGTGACAGTAATTTCAGGGGCCCCCGGGAGGGTGTCAGTAATTTCAGGCCCTTGGGAGGGTGTCAGTAATTGCAGGGGCCTGGGAGGGTGTCACTAATTTCAGGCCCTCTGGAGGGTTTCAGTAATTTCAGGGGCCCCCGGGAGGGTGTTACTAATTTCAGGGGCCTCAGGAGAGTGTCAGTAATTTCAGGGGCCCCAGGAGGGTGTCAGTAATTTCAGGCCCTCGAGAGGGTGTCAGTAATTTCAGGGGCCTTGGGAGGGTGTCACTAATTTCAGGAGGCCCGGGAGGGTGTCAGTAATTTCAGGCCCTCGAGAGGGTGTCAGTAATTTCAGGGGCCTCGGAAGGGTGTCAGTAATTTCAGGCCCTCGAGAGGGTGTCAGTAATTTCAGGAGGCCCGGGAGGGTGTCAGTAATTTCAGGCCCTCGAGAGGTTGTCAGTAATTTCAGGGGCCTCGGAAGGGTGTCAGTAATTTAAGGAGCCCCGGGAGGGTGTCAGTAATTTCAGGCCCTCGAGGGGGTGTCAGTAATTTCAGGTGCCTTGGGAGGGTGTCATTTCAGTAATTTCAGGCCCTCTGAGGGTCAGTAATTTCAGGGGCCCCCGGGAGAGTGTCAGTAATTTCAGGGGCCCGGGAGGGTGTCAGTAATTTCAGGGGCCCTCGAGGGGGTGTCAGTAATTTCAGGTGCCTTGGGAGGGTGTCATGTCAGTAATTTCAGGCCCTCTGAGGGTGTCAGTAATTTCAGGGGCCCCCGGGAGAGTGTCAGTAATTTCAGGGGCCCAGGAGGGTGTCAGTAATTTCAGGGGCCCCCGGGAGGGTGTCAGTAATTTCAGGGGCCCGGGAGGGTGTCAGTAATTTCAGGGGCCCCCGGGAGGGTGTCAGTAATTTCCGGCCCTCTGGTGGGTGTCAGTAATTTCAGGGGCTCGGGAGGGTGTCAGCAATTTCAGGGGCCCTGGGAGGGTGTCAGTAATTTCAGGCCCTCTGGAGGGTGTCAGTAATTTCAGGCCCTCTGGAGGGTGTCAGCAATTTCAGGGGCCCTGGGAGGGTGTCAGTAATTTCAGGCCCTCTGGAGGGTGTCAGTAATTTCAGGCCCTCTGGAGGGTGTCAGTAATTTCAGGGGCCCCGGGAGGGTGTCAGTAATTTCAGGGTCCCCGGAGGATGTCAGTAATTTCAGGGGCCTCCTGGAGGGTGTCAGTAATTTCAGAGCCCGCGGGAGGGTGTCACTAATTTCAGGGGCCCCCAGGAGGATGTCAGTAATTTCAGAGGCCCCGGGAGGGTATCAGTAATTTCAGGCCCCCGGGAGGGTGTCAGTAATTTCAGGCCCTCGGGAGGGTGTGAGTAATTTCAGGGGCCCTCGGGAGGGAGTCAGTAATTTCAGGGGCCCCGGGATGGTGTTAGTAATTTCAGGGGCCTCGGGAGGGTGTCAGTAATTTCAGGCCCTCTGGAGGGTGTCAGTAATTTCAGGGACCCCGGGAGGGTGTCAGTAATTTCAGGCCCCCGGGAGGGTGTCAGTAATTTCAGGGGCTCGGGAGGGTGTCAGCAATTTCAGGGGCCCTGGGAGGGTGTCAGTAATTTCAGGCCCTCTGGAGGGTGTCAGTAATTTCAGGGGCCCTGGGAGGGTGTCAGTAATTTCAGGGTCCCCGGAGGGTGTTAGTAATTTCAGAGCCCCTGGGAGTGTGTCAGTAATTTCAGGGGCCCCCGGGAGGATGTCAGTAATCTCAGGGGCCCAGGGAGGGTGTCAGTAATTTCAGGCCCTCTGGAGGGTGTCAGTAATTTCAGGGCCCCGGGAGGGTGTCAGTAATTTCAGGTCCCAGGAGGGTGTCAGTAATTTCAGGGGCCCCCGGGAGGGTGTCAGTAATTTCAGGCCCTTGGGAGGGTGTCAAAATTTCAGGGGCCTGGGAGGGTGTTAGTAATTCCAGGGGCCCCCGGGAGGGTGTCAGTAATTTCAGGGGCCCCGGGAGGGTGACAGTAATTTCAGGGGCACCCGGGAGGGTGTCAGTAATTTCAGGCCCTTGGGAGGGTGTCAGTAATTTCAGGGGCCTGGGAGGGTGTCACTAATTTCAGGCCCTCTGGAGGGTTTCAGTAATTTCAGGCCCCCGGGAGGGTGCCAGTAATTTCAGGTGCCCGGCAGGGTGTCAGTTATTTCAGGCCCCCGGGAGGGTGTCAGTAATTTCAGGCCATCGGGAGAGTGTCAGTAATTTCAGGGGCCTGGGAGGGTGTCAGTAATTTCAGGCCGTCGGGAGAGTATCAGTAATTTCAGGGGCCTGGGAGGGTGTCAGTAATTTCAGGGGCCCCAGGAGGGTGTCAGTAATTTCAGGCCCTCGGGAGGGTGTCAGTAAATTCAGGGGCTCCCGGGAGGGTGTCAGTAATTTCAGGCCATCGGCAGAGTGTCAGTAATTTCAGGGGCCCGGGAGGGTGTCAGTAATTTCAGGGGCCCCCGGGAGGGTGTCAGTAATTTCCGGCCCTCTGGAGGGTGTCAGTAATTTCAGGGGCTCGGGAGGGTGTCAGCAATTTCAGGGGCCCTGGGAGGGTGTCAGTAATTTCAGGCCCTCTGGAGGGTGTCAGTCATTTCAGGGGCCCCGGGAGGGTGTCAGTAATTTCAGGGGCCCCGGGAGGGTGTCAGTAATTTCAGGGTCCCCGGAGGATGTCAGTAATTTCAGGGGCCTCCTGGAGGGTGTCAGTAATTTCAGAGCCCCCGGGAGAGTGTCAGTAATTTCAGGGGCCCCCGGGGGGATGTCAGTAATTTCAGGGGCCCCGGGAGGGTGTCAGTAATTTCAGGCCCTCTGGAGGGTGTCAGTAATTTCAGGGGCCCCGGGAGGGTGTCAGTAATTTCAGGCCCTCTGGAGGGTGTCAGTAATTTTAGGGGCCCCGGGAGGGTGTCAGTAATTTCAGGCCCCCGGGAGGGTGTCTGTAATTTCAGGGCCCCCGGGAGAGTGTCAGTAATTTCAGGGGCCCCCAGGAGGATGTCAGTAATTTCAGAGGCCCCAGGAGGGTGTCACTAATTTCAGGCCCTCTGGAGGGTGTCATTTCAGTAATTTCAGGCCCTCTGAGGGTCAGTAATTTCAGGGGCCCCCGGGAGAGTGTCAGTAATTTCAGGGGCCTCGGGAGGGTGTCAGTTAGTTCAGGGCCCCCGGGAGAGTGTCAGTAATTTCAGGGGCCCCCGGGGGGATGTCAGTAATTTCAGGGGCCCCGGGAGGGTGTCAGTAATTTCAGGCCCTCTGGAGGGTGTCAGTAATTTCAGGGGCCCCGGGAGGGTGTCAGTAATTTCAGGCCCTCTGGAGGGTGTCAGTAATTTTAGGGGCCCCGGGAGGGTGTCAGTAATTTCAGGCCCCCGGGAGGGTGTCTGTAATTTCAGGGCCCCCGGGAGAGTGTCAGTAATTTCAGGGGCCCCCAGGAGGATGTCAGTAATTTCAGAGGCCCCAGGAGGGTGTCACTAATTTCAGGCCCTCTGGAGGGTGTCATTTCAGTAATTTCAGGCCCTCTGAGGGTCAGTAATTTCAGGGGCCCCCGGGAGAGTGTCAGTAATTTCAGGGGCCTCAGGAGAGTGTCAGTAATTTCAGGAGCACCGGGAGGGTGTCAGTAATTTCAGGCCCTCGAGATGGTGTCAGTAATTGCAGGGGCCTTGGGAGGGTGTCAGTAATTTCAGGCCCCCGGGAGGGTGTCAGTTAGTTCAGGGCCCCCGGGAGGGTGTCAGTAATTTCAGAGCCCCGGGAGGGTGACAGTAATTTCAGGGGCCCCGGGAGGTGGTCAGTAATTTCAGAGGCCTCGGGAGGGTGTCAGTAATTTCAGGCCCCCGGGGGGGTGTCAGTAATTTCAGGCCCCCGGGAGAGTGTCAGTAATTTCAGGGGCCCCAGGAGGGTGTCAGTAATTTCAGGGGCACCCGGGAGGGTGTCAGTAATTTCAGGGCCCCGGGAGGGTGTCAGTAATTTCAGGGGCTCGGGAGGGTGTCAGTAATTTCAGGGGCCCCGGGAGGGTGTCAGTAATTTCAGGCCCTCTGGAGGGTGTCGGTAATTTCAGGGGCCCCGGGAGGGTGTCAGTAATTTCAGGGGCCCCGGGAGGGTGTCAGTAATTTCAGGGTCCCCGGAGGGTGTCAGTAATTTCAGGGGCCCCCGGGAGGGTGTCAGTAATTTCAGGCCCTTGGGAGGGTGTCAAAATGTCAGGGGCCTGGGAGGGTGTTAGTAATTCCAGGGGCCCCCGGGAGGGTGTCAGTAATTTCAGGGGCCCCGGGAGGGTGACAGTAATTTCAGGGGCCCCCGGGAGGGTGTCAGTAATTTCAGGCCCTTGGGAGGGTGTCAGTAATTGCAGGGGCCTGGGAGGGTGTCACTAATTTCAGGCCCTCTGGAGGGTTTCAGTAATTTCAGGGGCCCCCGGGAGGGTGTTACTAATTTCAGGGGCCTCAGGAGAGTGTCAGTAATTTCAGGGGCCCCAGGAGGGTGTCAGTAATTTCAGGCCCTCGAGAGGGTGTCAGTAATTTCAGGGGCCTTGGGAGGGTGTCACTAATTTCAGGAGGCCCGGGAGGGTGTCAGTAATTTCAGGCCCTCGAGAGGGTGTCAGTAATTTCAGGGGCCTCGGAAGGGTGTCAGTAATTTCAGGCCCTCGAGAGGGTGTCAGTAATTTCAGGAGGCCCGGGAGGGTGTCAGTAATTTCAGGCCCTCGAGAGGTTGTCAGTAATTTCAGGGGCCTCGGAAGGGTGTCAGTAATTTAAGGAGCCCCGGGAGGGTGTCAGTAATTTCAGGCCCTCGAGGGGGTGTCAGTAATTTCAGGTGCCTTGGGAGGGTGTCATTTCAGTAATTTCAGGCCCTCTGAGGGTCAGTAATTTCAGGGGCCCCCGGGAGAGTGTCAGTAATTTCAGGGGCCCGGGAGGGTGTCAGTAATTTCAGGGGCCCTCGAGGGGGTGTCAGTAATTTCAGGTGCCTTGGGAGGGTGTCATGTCAGTAATTTCAGGCCCTCTGAGGGTGTCAGTAATTTCAGGGGCCCCCGGGAGAGTGTCAGTAATTTCAGGGGCCCAGGAGGGTGTCAGTAATTTCAGGGGCCCCCGGGAGGGTGTCAGTAATTTCAGGGGCCCGGGAGGGTGTCAGTAATTTCAGGGGCCCCCGGGAGGGTGTCAGTAATTTCCGGCCCTCTGGTGGGTGTCAGTAATTTCAGGGGCTCGGGAGGGTGTCAGCAATTTCAGGGGCCCTGGGAGGGTGTCAGTAATTTCAGGCCCTCTGGAGGGTGTCAGTAATTTCAGGCCCTCTGGAGGGTGTCAGCAATTTCAGGGGCCCTGGGAGGGTGTCAGTAATTTCAGGCCCTCTGGAGGGTGTCAGTAATTTCAGGCCCTCTGGAGGGTGTCAGTAATTTCAGGGGCCCCGGGAGGGTGTCAGTAATTTCAGGGTCCCCGGAGGATGTCAGTAATTTCAGGGGCCTCCTGGAGGGTGTCAGTAATTTCAGAGCCCGCGGGAGGGTGTCACTAATTTCAGGGGCCCCCAGGAGGATGTCAGTAATTTCAGAGGCCCCGGGAGGGTATCAGTAATTTCAGGCCCCCGGGAGGGTGTCAGTAATTTCAGGCCCTCGGGAGGGTGTGAGTAATTTCAGGGGCCCTCGGGAGGGAGTCAGTAATTTCAGGGGCCCCGGGATGGTGTTAGTAATTTCAGGGGCCTCGGGAGGGTGTCAGTAATTTCAGGCCCTCTGGAGGGTGTCAGTAATTTCAGGGACCCCGGGAGGGTGTCAGTAATTTCAGGCCCCCGGGAGGGTGTCAGTAATTTCAGGGGCTCGGGAGGGTGTCAGCAATTTCAGGGGCCCTGGGAGGGTGTCAGTAATTTCAGGCCCTCTGGAGGGTGTCAGTAATTTCAGGGGCCCTGGGAGGGTGTCAGTAATTTCAGGGTCCCCGGAGGGTGTTAGTAATTTCAGAGCCCCTGGGAGTGTGTCAGTAATTTCAGGGGCCCCCGGGAGGATGTCAGTAATCTCAGGGGCCCAGGGAGGGTGTCAGTAATTTCAGGCCCTCTGGAGGGTGTCAGTAATTTCAGGGCCCCGGGAGGGTGTCAGTAATTTCAGGTCCCAGGAGGGTGTCAGTAATTTCAGGGGCCCCCGGGAGGGTGTCAGTAATTTCAGGCCCTTGGGAGGGTGTCAAAATTTCAGGGGCCTGGGAGGGTGTTAGTAATTCCAGGGGCCCCCGGGAGGGTGTCAGTAATTTCAGGGGCCCCGGGAGGGTGACAGTAATTTCAGGGGCACCCGGGAGGGTGTCAGTAATTTCAGGCCCTTGGGAGGGTGTCAGTAATTTCAGGGGCCTGGGAGGGTGTCACTAATTTCAGGCCCTCTGGAGGGTTTCAGTAATTTCAGGCCCCCGGGAGGGTGCCAGTAATTTCAGGTGCCCGGCAGGGTGTCAGTTATTTCAGGCCCCCGGGAGGGTGTCAGTAATTTCAGGCCATCGGGAGAGTGTCAGTAATTTCAGGGGCCTGGGAGGGTGTCAGTAATTTCAGGCCGTCGGGAGAGTATCAGTAATTTCAGGGGCCTGGGAGGGTGTCAGTAATTTCAGGGGCCCCAGGAGGGTGTCAGTAATTTCAGGCCCTCGGGAGGGTGTCAGTAAATTCAGGGGCTCCCGGGAGGGTGTCAGTAATTTCAGGCCATCGGCAGAGTGTCAGTAATTTCAGGGGCCCGGGAGGGTGTCAGTAATTTCAGGGGCCCCCGGGAGGGTGTCAGTAATTTCCGGCCCTCTGGAGGGTGTCAGTAATTTCAGGGGCTCGGGAGGGTGTCAGCAATTTCAGGGGCCCTGGGAGGGTGTCAGTAATTTCAGGCCCTCTGGAGGGTGTCAGTCATTTCAGGGGCCCCGGGAGGGTGTCAGTAATTTCAGGGGCCCCGGGAGGGTGTCAGTAATTTCAGGGTCCCCGGAGGATGTCAGTAATTTCAGGGGCCTCCTGGAGGGTGTCAGTAATTTCAGAGCCCCCGGGAGAGTGTCAGTAATTTCAGGGGCCCCCGGGGGGATGTCAGTAATTTCTGGGGCCCCGGGAGGGTGTCAGTAATTTCAGGCCCTCTGGAGGGTGTCAGTAATTTTAGGGGCCCCGGGAGGGTGTCAGTAATTTCAGGCCCCCGGGAGGGTGTCTGTAATTTCAGGGCCCCCGGGAGAGTGTCAGTAATTTCAGGGGCCCCCAGGAGGATGTCAGTAATTTCAGAGGCCCCGGGAGGGTGTCACTAATTTCAGGCCCTCTGGAGGGTGTCATTTCAGTAATTTCAGGCCCTCTGAGGGTCAGTAATTTCAGGGGCCCCCGGGAGAGTGTCAGTAATTTCAGGGGCCCGGGAAGGTGTCAGTAATTTCAGGCCCTCGAGAGGGTGTCAGTAATTTCAGGGGCCCTCGGGAGGGAGTCAGTAATTTCAGGGGCCCCAGGAGGGTGTCAGTAATTTCAGGCCCTCGAGAGGGTGTCAGTAATTTCAGGGGCCTTGGGAGGGTGTCAGTAATTTCAGGAGGCCCGGGAGGGTGTCAGTAATTTCAGGCCCTCGAGAGGGTGTCAGTAATTTCAGGGGCCTCGGAAGGGTGTCAGTAATTTCAGAAGCCCCGGGAGGGTGTCAGTAATTTCAGGCCCTCGAGGGGGTGTCAGTAATTTCAGGTGCCTTGGGAGGGTGTCATTTCAGTAATTTCAGGCCCTCTGAGGGTCAGTAATTTCAGGGGCCCCCGGGAGAGTGTCAGTAATTTCAGGGGCCCGGGAGGGTGTCAGTAATTTCAGGGGCCCTCGAGGGGGTGTCAGTAATTTCAGGTGCCTTGGGAGGGTGTCATGTCAGTAATTTCAGGCCCTCTGAGGGTGTCAGTAATTTCAGGGGCCCCCGGGAGAGTGTCAGTAATTTCAGGGGCCCAGGAGGGTGTCAGTAATTTCAGGGGCCCCCGGGAGGGTGTCAGTAATTTCAGGGGCCCCCGGGAGGGTGTCAGTAATTTCCGGCCCTCTGGAGGGTGTCAGTAATTTCAGGGGCTCGGGAGGATGTCAGCAATTTCAGGGGCCCTGGGAGGGTGTCAGTAATTTCAGGCCCTCTGGAAGGTGTCAGTCATTTCAGGGGCCCCGGGAGGGTGTCAGTAATTTCAGGGGCCCCGGGAGGGTGTCAGCAATTTCAGGGGCCCTGGGAGGGTGTCAGTAATTTCAGGGGCCCCGGGATGGTGTCAGTAATTTCAGAGCCCGCGGGAGGGTGTCACTAATTTCAGGGGCCCCCAGGAGGATGTCAGTAATTTCAGAGGCCCCGGGAGGGTGTCAGTAATTTCAGGCCCTCGGGAGGGTGTGAGTAATTTCAGGGGCCCTCGGGAGGGAGTCAGTAATTTCAGGGGCCCCGGGATGGTGTTAGTAATTTCAGGGGCCTCGGGAGGGTGTCAGTAATTTCAGGCCCTCTGGAGGGTGTCAGTCATTTCAGGGGCCCCGGGAGGGTGTCAGTAATTTCAGGCCCCCGGGAGGGTGTCAGTAATTTCAAGGGCTCGGGAGGGTGTCAGCAATTTCAGGGGCCCTGGGAGGGTGTCAGTAATTTCAGGCCCTCTGGAGGGTGTCAGTCATTTCAGGGGCCCCGGGAGGGTGTCAGTAATTTCAGGGGCCCTGGGAGGGTGTCAGTAATTTCAGGGTCCCCGGAGGATGTCAGTAATTTCAGGGTCCCCGGAGGGTGTTAGTAATTTCAGAGCCCCTGGGAGTGTGTCAGTAATTTCAGGGGCCCCCGGGAGGATGTCAGTAATCTCAGGGGCCCAGGGAGGGTGTCAGTAATTTCAGGCCCTCTGGAGGGTGTCAGTAATTTCAGGGCCCCGGGAGGGTGTCAGTAATTTCAGGTCCCAGGAGGGTGTCAGTAATTTCAGGGGCCCCCGGGAGGGTGTCAGTAATTTCAGGCCCTTGGGAGGGTGTCAAAATTTCAGGGGCCTGGGAGGGTGTTAGTAATTCCAGGGGCCCCCGGGAGGGTGTCAGTAATTTCAGGGGCCCCGGGAGGGTGACAGTAATTTCAGGGGCACCCGGGAGGGTGTCAGTAATTTCAGGCCCTTGGGAGGGTGTCAGTAATTTCAGGGGCCTGGGAGGGTGTCACTAATTTCAGGCCCTCTGGAGGGTTTCAGTAATTTCAGGCCCCCGGGAGGGTGCCAGTAATTTCAGGTGCCCGGCAGGGTGTCAGTTATTTCAGGCCCCCGGGAGGGTGTCAGTAATTTCAGGCCATCGGGAGAGTGTCAGTAATTTCAGGGGCCTGGGAGGGTGTCAGTAATTTCAGGCCGTCGGGAGAGTATCAGTAATTTCAGGGGCCTGGGAGGGTGTCAGTAATTTCAGGGGCCCCAGGAGGGTGTCAGTAATTTCAGGCCCTCGGGAGGGTGTCAGTAAATTCAGGGGCTCCCGGGAGGGTGTCAGTAATTTCAGGCCATCGGCAGAGTGTCAGTAATTTCAGGGGCCCGGGAGGGTGTCAGTAATTTCAGGGGCCCCCGGGAGGGTGTCAGTAATTTCCGGCCCTCTGGAGGGTGTCAGTAATTTCAGGGGCTCGGGAGGGTGTCAGCAATTTCAGGGGCCCTGGGAGGGTGTCAGTAATTTCAGGCCCTCTGGAGGGTGTCAGTCATTTCAGGGGCCCCGGGAGGGTGTCAGTAATTTCAGGGGCCCCGGGAGGGTGTCAGTAATTTCAGGGTCCCCGGAGGATGTCAGTAATTTCAGGGGCCTCCTGGAGGGTGTCAGTAATTTCAGAGCCCCCGGGAGAGTGTCAGTAATTTCAGGGGCCCCCGGGGGGATGTCAGTAATTTCTGGGGCCCCGGGAGGGTGTCAGTAATTTCAGGCCCTCTGGAGGGTGTCAGTAATTTTAGGGGCCCCGGGAGGGTGTCAGTAATTTCAGGCCCCCGGGAGGGTGTCTGTAATTTCAGGGCCCCCGGGAGAGTGTCAGTAATTTCAGGGGCCCCCAGGAGGATGTCAGTAATTTCAGAGGCCCCGGGAGGGTGTCACTAATTTCAGGCCCTCTGGAGGGTGTCATTTCAGTAATTTCAGGCCCTCTGAGGGTCAGTAATTTCAGGGGCCCCCGGGAGAGTGTCAGTAATTTCAGGGGCCCGGGAAGGTGTCAGTAATTTCAGGCCCTCGAGAGGGTGTCAGTAATTTCAGGGGCCCTCGGGAGGGAGTCAGTAATTTCAGGGGCCCCAGGAGGGTGTCAGTAATTTCAGGCCCTCGAGAGGGTGTCAGTAATTTCAGGGGCCTGGGAGGGTGTCAGTAATTTCAGGCCCTCGAGAGGGTGTCAGTAATTTCAGGGGCCTCGGAAGGGTGTCAGTAATTTCAGGGGCCTCGGAAGGGTGTCAGTAATTTCAGAAGCCCCGGGAGGGTGTCAGTAATTTCAGGCCCTCGAGAGGGTGTCAGTAATTTCAGGGGCCTCGGAAGGGTGTCAGTAATTTCAGAAGCCCCGGGAGGGTGTCAGTAATTTCAGGCCCTCGAGGGGGTGTCAGTAATTTCAGGTGCCTTGGGAGGGTGTCATTTCAGTAATTTCAGGCCCTCTGAGGGTCAGTAATTTCAGGGGCCCCCGGGAGAGTGTCAGTAATTTCAGGGGCCCGGGAGGGTGTCAGTAATTTCAGGGGCCCTCGAGGGGGTGTCAGTAATTTCAGGTGCCTTGGGAGGGTGTCATGTCAGTAATTTCAGGCCCTCTGAGGGTGTCAGTAATTTCAGGGGCCCCCGGGAGAGTGTCAGTAATTTCAGGGGCCCAGGAGGGTGTCAGTAATTTCAGGGGCCCCCGGGAGGGTGTCAGTAATTTCCGGCCCTCTGGAGGGTGTCAGTAATTTCAGGGGCTCGGGAGGATGTCAGCAATTTCAGGGGCCCTGGGAGGGTGTCAGTAATTTCAGGCCCTCTGGAAGGTGTCAGTAATTTCAGGGGCCCCCGGAGGGTGTCAGTAATTTCAGGGGCCCCCGGGAGGGTGTCAGTAATTTCCGGCCCTCTGGAGGGTGTCAGTAATTTCAGGGGCTCGGGAGGATGTCAGCAATTTCAGGGGCCCTGGGAGGGTGTCAGTAATTTCAGGCCCTCTGGAAGGTGTCAGTCATTTCAGGGGCCCCGGGAGGGTGTCAGTAATTTCAGGGGCCCCGGGAGGGTGTCAGCAATTTCAGGGGCCCTGGGAGGGTGTCAGTAATTTCAGGGGCCCCGGGATGGTGTCAGTAATTTCAGAGCCCGCGGGAGGGTGTCACTAATTTCAGGGGCCCCCAGGAGGATGTCAGTAATTTCAGAGGCCCCGGGAGGGTGTCAGTAATTTCAGGCCCTCGGGAGGGTGTGAGTAATTTCAGGGGCCCTCGGGAGGGAGTCAGTAATTTCAGGGGCCCCGGGATGGTGTTAGTAATTTCAGGGGCCTCGGGAGGGTGTCAGTAATTTCAGGCCCTCTGGAGGGTGTCAGTCATTTCAGGGGCCCCGGGAGGGTGTCAGTAATTTCAGGCCCCCGGGAGGGTGTCAGTAATTTCAAGGGCTCGGGAGGGTGTCAGCAATTTCAGGGGCCCTGGGAGGGTGTCAGTAATTTCAGGCCCTCTGGAGGGTGTCAGTCATTTCAGGGGCCCCGGGAGGGTGTCAGTAATTTCAGGGGCCCTGGGAGGGTGTCAGTAATTTCAGGGTCCCCGGAGGATGTCAGTAATTTCAGGGTCCCCGGAGGGTGTTAGTAATTTCAGAGCCCCTGGGAGTGTGTCAGTAATTTCAGGGGCCCCCGGGAGGATGTCAGTAATCTCAGGGGCCCAGGGAGGGTGTCAGTAATTTCAGGCCCTCTGGAGGGTGTCAGTAATTTCAGGGCCCCGGGAGGGTGTCAGTAATTTCAGGTCCCAGGAGGGTGTCAGTAATTTCAGGGGCCCCCGGGAGGGTGTCAGTAATTTCAGGCCCTTGGGAGGGTGTCAAAATTTCAGGGGCCTGGGAGGGTGTTAGTAATTCCAGGGGCCCCCGGGAGGGTGTCAGTAATTTCAGGGGCCCCGGGAGGGTGACAGTAATTTCAGGGGCACCCGGGAGGGTGTCAGTAATTTCAGGCCCTTGGGAGGGTGTCAGTAATTTCAGGGGCCTGGGAGGGTGTCACTAATTTCAGGCCCTCTGGAGGGTTTCAGTAATTTCAGGCCCCCGGGAGGGTGCCAGTAATTTCAGGTGCCCGGCAGGGTGTCAGTTATTTCAGGCCCCCGGGAGGGTGTCAGTAATTTCAGGCCATCGGGAGAGTGTCAGTAATTTCAGGGGCCTGGGAGGGTGTCAGTAATTTCAGGCCGTCGGGAGAGTATCAGTAATTTCAGGGGCCTGGGAGGGTGTCAGTAATTTCAGGGGCCCCAGGAGGGTGTCAGTAATTTCAGGCCCTCGGGAGGGTGTCAGTAAATTCAGGGGCTCCCGGGAGGGTGTCAGTAATTTCAGGCCATCGGCAGAGTGTCAGTAATTTCAGGGGCCCGGGAGGGTGTCAGTAATTTCAGGGGCCCCCGGGAGGGTGTCAGTAATTTCCGGCCCTCTGGAGGGTGTCAGTAATTTCAGGGGCTCGGGAGGGTGTCAGCAATTTCAGGGGCCCTGGGAGGGTGTCAGTAATTTCAGGCCCTCTGGAGGGTGTCAGTCATTTCAGGGGCCCCGGGAGGGTGTCAGTAATTTCAGGGGCCCCGGGAGGGTGTCAGTAATTTCAGGGTCCCCGGAGGATGTCAGTAATTTCAGGGGCCTCCTGGAGGGTGTCAGTAATTTCAGAGCCCCCGGGAGAGTGTCAGTAATTTCAGGGGCCCCCGGGGGGATGTCAGTAATTTCTGGGGCCCCGGGAGGGTGTCAGTAATTTCAGGCCCTCTGGAGGGTGTCAGTAATTTTAGGGGCCCCGGGAGGGTGTCAGTAATTTCAGGCCCCCGGGAGGGTGTCTGTAATTTCAGGGCCCCCGGGAGAGTGTCAGTAATTTCAGGGGCCCCCAGGAGGATGTCAGTAATTTCAGAGGCCCCGGGAGGGTGTCACTAATTTCAGGCCCTCTGGAGGGTGTCATTTCAGTAATTTCAGGCCCTCTGAGGGTCAGTAATTTCAGGGGCCCCCGGGAGAGTGTCAGTAATTTCAGGGGCCCGGGAAGGTGTCAGTAATTTCAGGCCCTCGAGAGGGTGTCAGTAATTTCAGGGGCCCTCGGGAGGGAGTCAGTAATTTCAGGGGCCCCAGGAGGGTGTCAGTAATTTCAGGCCCTCGAGAGGGTGTCAGTAATTTCAGGGGCCTGGGAGGGTGTCAGTAATTTCAGGCCCTCGAGAGGGTGTCAGTAATTTCAGGGGCCTCGGAAGGGTGTCAGTAATTTCAGGGGCCTCGGAAGGGTGTCAGTAATTTCAGAAGCCCCGGGAGGGTGTCAGTAATTTCAGGCCCTCGAGAGGGTGTCAGTAATTTCAGGGGCCTCGGAAGGGTGTCAGTAATTTCAGAAGCCCCGGGAGGGTGTCAGTAATTTCAGGCCCTCGAGGGGGTGTCAGTAATTTCAGGTGCCTTGGGAGGGTGTCATTTCAGTAATTTCAGGCCCTCTGAGGGTCAGTAATTTCAGGGGCCCCCGGGAGAGTGTCAGTAATTTCAGGGGCCCGGGAGGGTGTCAGTAATTTCAGGGGCCCTCGAGGGGGTGTCAGTAATTTCAGGTGCCTTGGGAGGGTGTCATGTCAGTAATTTCAGGCCCTCTGAGGGTGTCAGTAATTTCAGGGGCCCCCGGGAGAGTGTCAGTAATTTCAGGGGCCCAGGAGGGTGTCAGTAATTTCAGGGGCCCCCGGGAGGGTGTCAGTAATTTCCGGCCCTCTGGAGGGTGTCAGTAATTTCAGGGGCTCGGGAGGATGTCAGCAATTTCAGGGGCCCTGGGAGGGTGTCAGTAATTTCAGGCCCTCTGGAAGGTGTCAGTCATTTCAGGGGCCCCGGGAGGGTGTCAGTAATTTCAGGGGCCCCGGGAGGGTGTCAGTAATTTCAGGGGCCCCGGGAGGGTGACAGTAATTTCAGGGGCCCCCGGGAGGGTGTCAGTAATTTCAGGGGCCTGGGAGGGTGTCACTAATTTCAGGCCCTCTGGAGGGTGTCAGTAATTTCAGGGGCCCGGCAGGGTGTCAGTTATTTCAGGCCCCCGGGAGGGTGTCAGTAATTTCAGGCCCCCGGGACGGTGTCAGTAATTTCAGGGCCCCGGGAGGGTGTCAGTAATTTCAGGTCCCAGGAGGGTGTCAGTAATTTCAGGGGCCCCCGGGAGGGTGTCAGTAATTTCAGGCCCTTGGGAGGGTGTCAGTAATTTCAGGGGCCTGGGAGGGTGTCAGTAATTTCAGGTCCCAGGAGGGTGTCAGTAATTTCAGGGGCCCCCGGGAGGGTGTCAGTAATTTCAGGCCCTCGAGAGGGTGTCAGTAATTTCAGGGGCCTGGGAGGGTGTCAGTAATTTCAGGCCCTCGAGAGGGTGTCAGTAATTTCAGGGGCCTCGGAAGGGTGTCAGTAATTTCAGGGGCCTCGGAAGGGTGTCAGTAATTTCAGAAGCCCCGGGAGGGTGTCAGTAATTTCAGGCCCTCGAGAGGGTGTCAGTAATTTCAGGGGCCTCGGAAGGGTGTCAGTAATTTCAGAAGCCCCGGGAGGGTGTCAGTAATTTCAGGCCCTCGAGGGGGTGTCAGTAATTTCAGGTGCCTTGGGAGGGTGTCATTTCAGTAATTTCAGGCCCTCTGAGGGTCAGTAATTTCAGGGGCCCCCGGGAGAGTGTCAGTAATTTCAGGGGCCCGGGAGGGTGTCAGTAATTTCAGGGGCCCTCGAGGGGGTGTCAGTAATTTCAGGTGCCTTGGGAGGGTGTCATGTCAGTAATTTCAGGCCCTCTGAGGGTGTCAGTAATTTCAGGGGCCCCCGGGAGAGTGTCAGTAATTTCAGGGGCCCAGGAGGGTGTCAGTAATTTCAGGGGCCCCCGGGAGGGTGTCAGTAATTTCCGGCCCTCTGGAGGGTGTCAGTAATTTCAGGGGCTCGGGAGGATGTCAGCAATTTCAGGGGCCCTGGGAGGGTGTCAGTAATTTCAGGCCCTCTGGAAGGTGTCAGTCATTTCAGGGGCCCCGGGAGGGTGTCAGTAATTTCAGGGGCCCCGGGAGGGTGTCAGTAATTTCAGGGGCCCCGGGAGGGTGACAGTAATTTCAGGGGCCCCCGGGAGGGTGTCAGTAATTTCAGGGGCCTGGGAGGGTGTCACTAATTTCAGGCCCTCTGGAGGGTGTCAGTAATTTCAGGGGCCCGGCAGGGTGTCAGTTATTTCAGGCCCCCGGGAGGGTGTCAGTAATTTCAGGCCCCCGGGACGGTGTCAGTAATTTCAGGGCCCCGGGAGGGTGTCAGTAATTTCAGGTCCCAGGAGGGTGTCAGTAATTTCAGGGGCCCCCGGGAGGGTGTCAGTAATTTCAGGCCCTTGGGAGGGTGTCAAAATTTCAGGGGCCTGGGAGGGTGTTAGTAATTCCAGGGGCCCCCGGGAGGGTGTCAGTAATTTCAGGGGCCCCGGGAGGGTGACAGTAATTTCAGGGGCACCCGGGAGGGTGTCAGTAATTTCAGGCCCTTGGGAGGGTGTCAGTAATTTCAGGGGCCTGGGAGGGTGTCACTAATTTCAGGCCCTCTGGAGGGTTTCAGTAATTTCAGGCCCCCGGGAGGGTGCCAGTAATTTCAGGTGCCCGGCAGGGTGTCAGTTATTTCAGGCCCCCGGGAGGGTGTCAGTAATTTCAGGCCATCGGGAGAGTGTCAGTAATTTCAGGGGCCTGGGAGGGTGTCAGTAATTTCAGGCCGTCGGGAGAGTATCAGTAATTTCAGGGGCCTGGGAGGGTGTCAGTAATTTCAGGGGCCCCAGGAGGGTGTCAGTAATTTCAGGCCCTCGGGAGGGTGTCAGTAAATTCAGGGGCTCCCGGGAGGGTGTCAGTAATTTCAGGCCATCGGCAGAGTGTCAGTAATTTCAGGGGCCCGGGAGGGTGTCAGTAATTTCAGGGGCCCCCGGGAGGGTGTCAGTAATTTCCGGCCCTCTGGAGGGTGTCAGTAATTTCAGGGGCTCGGGAGGGTGTCAGCAATTTCAGGGGCCCTGGGAGGGTGTCAGTAATTTCAGGCCCTCTGGAGGGTGTCAGTCATTTCAGGGGCCCCGGGAGGGTGTCAGTAATTTCAGGGTCCCCGGAGGATGTCAGTAATTTCAGGGGCCTCCTGGAGGGTGTCAGTAATTTCAGAGCCCCCGGGAGAGTGTCAGTAATTTCAGGGGCCCCCGGGGGGATGTCAGTAATTTCTGGGGCCCCGGGAGGGTGTCAGTAATTTCAGGCCCTCTGGAGGGTGTCAGTAATTTTAGGGGCCCCGGGAGGGTGTCAGTAATTTCAGGCCCCCGGGAGGGTGTCTGTAATTTCAGGGCCCCCGGGAGAGTGTCAGTAATTTCAGGGGCCCCCAGGAGGATGTCAGTAATTTCAGAGGCCCCGGGAGGGTGTCACTAATTTCAGGCCCTCTGGAGGGTGTCATTTCAGTAATTTCAGGCCCTCTGAGGGTCAGTAATTTCAGGGGCCCCCGGGAGAGTGTCAGTAATTTCAGGGGCCCGGGAAGGTGTCAGTAATTTCAGGCCCTCGAGAGGGTGTCAGTAATTTCAGGGGCCCTCGGGAGGGAGTCAGTAATTTCAGGGGCCCCAGGAGGGTGTCAGTAATTTCAGGCCCTCGAGAGGGTGTCAGTAATTTCAGGGGCCTTGGGAGGGTGTCAGTAATTTCAGGAGGCCCGGGAGGGTGTCAGTAATTTCAGGCCCTCGAGAGGGTGTCAGTAATTTCAGGGGCCTCGGAAGGGTGTCAGTAATTTCAGAAGCCCCGGGAGGGTGTCAGTAATTTCAGGCCCTCGAGGGGGTGTCAGTAATTTCAGGTGCCTTGGGAGGGTGTCATTTCAGTAATTTCAGGCCCTCTGAGGGTCAGTAATTTCAGGGGCCCCCGGGAGAGTGTCAGTAATTTCAGGGGCCCGGGAGGGTGTCAGTAATTTCAGGGGCCCTCGAGCGGGTGTCAGTAATTTCAGGTGCCTTGGGAGGGTGTCATGTCAGTAATTTCAGGCCCTCTGAGGGTGTCAGTAATTTCAGGGGCCCCCGGGAGAGTGTCAGTAATTTCAGGGGCCCAGGAGGGTGTCAGTAATTTCAGGGGCCCCCGGGAGGGTGTCAGTAATTTCCGGCCCTCTGGAGGGTGTCAGTAATTTCAGGGGCTCGGGAGGATGTCAGCAATTTCAGGGGCCCTGGGAGGGTGTCAGTAATTTCAGGCCCTCTGGAAGGTGTCAGTCATTTCAGGGGCCCCGGGAGGGTGTCAGTAATTTCAGGGGCCCCGGGAGGGTGTCAGTAATTTCAGGGGCCCCGGGAGGGTGACAGTAATTTCAGGGGCCCCCGGGAGGGTGTCAGTAATTTCAGGGGCCTGGGAGGGTGTCACTAATTTCAGGCCCTCTGGAGGGTGTCAGTAATTTCAGGGGCCCGGCAGGGTGTCAGTTATTTCAGGCCCCCGGGAGGGTGTCAGTAATTTCAGGCCCCCGGGACGGTGTCAGTAATTTCAGGGGCCTCGGGAGGGTGTCAGTAATTTCAGGGGCCCCAGGAGGGTGTCAGCAATTTCAGGGGCCCCCGGGAGGGTGTCAGTAATTTCAGGGGCCCCGGGAGGGTGTCAGTAATTTCAGGGTCCTCGGGAGGGTGTCAGTAATTTCAGGGGCCCCAGGAGGGTGTCAGTAATTTCAGGCCCTCGGGAGGGTGTCAGTAATTTCAGGGGCGCCCGGGAGGGTGTCAGAAATTTCAGGCCATCGGGAGAGTGTCAGTAATTTCAGGCCCCCGGGAGGGTGTCAGTAATTTCAGGGGCCTGGGAGGGTGTCACTAATTTCAGGCCCTCTGGAGGGTGTCAGTAATTTCAGGGGCCCGGCAGGGTGTCAGTTATTTCAGGCCCCCGGGAGGGTGTCAGTAATTACAGGCCCCCGGGACGGTGTCAGTAATTTCAGGGGCCTCGGGAGGGTGTCAGTAATTTCAGGGGCCCCAGGAGGGTGTCAGCAATTTCAGGGGCCCCCGGGAGGGTGTCAGTAATTTCAGGGTCCTCGGGAGGGTGTCAGTAATTTCAGGGGCCCCAGGAGGGTGTCAGTAATTTCAGGCCCTCGGGAGGGTGTCAGTAATTTCAGGGGCGCCCGGGAGGGTGTCAGAAATTTCAGGCCATCGGGAGAGTGTCAGTAATTTCAGGCCCCCGGGAGGGTGTCAGTAATTTCAGGGGCCTGGGAGGGTGTCACTAATTTCAGGCCCTCTGGAGGGTGTCAGTAATTTCAGGGGCCCGGCAGGGTGTCAGTTATTTCAGGCCCCCGGGAGGGTGTCAGTAATTACAGGCCCCCGGGACGGTGTCAGTAATTTCAGGGGCCTCGGGAGGGTGTCAGTAATTTCAGGGGCCCCAGGAGGGTGTCAGCAATTTCAGGGGCCCCCGGGAGGGTGTCAGTAATTTCAGGGGCCCCGGGAGGGTGTCAGTAATTTCAGGGGCCCCAGGAGGGTGTCAGTAATTTCAGGCCCACGGGAGGGTGTCAGTAATTTCAGGGGCGCCCGGGAGGGTGTCAGTAATTTCAGGCCATCGGGAGAGTGTCAGTAATTTCAGGCCCCCGGGAGGGTGTCAGTAATTTCAGGGGCCTGGGAGGGTGTCACTAATTTCAGGCCCTCTGGAGGGTGTCAGTAATTTCAGGGGCCCGGCAGGGTGTCAGTTATTTCAGGCCCCCGGGAGGGTGTCAGTAATTTCAGGCCCCCGGGAGGGTGTCAGTAAATTCAGGGGCCTCGGGAGGGTGTCAGTAATTTCAGGCCCTCTGAGGGTCAGTAATTTCAGGGGCCCCCGGGAGAGTGTCAGTAATTTCAGGGGCCCGGGAGGGTGTCAGTAATTTCAGGGGCCCTCGAGGGGGTGTCAGTAATTTCAGGTGCCTTGGGAGGGTGTCATGTCAGTAATTTCAGGCCCTCTGAGGGTGTCAGTAATTTCAGGGGCCCCCGGGAGAGTGTCAGTAATTTCAGGGGCCCAGGAGGGTGTCAGTAATTTCAGGGGCCGCCGGGAGGGTGTCAGTAATTTCCGGCACTCTGGAGGGTGTCAGTAATTTCAGGGGCTCGGGAGGATGTCAGCAATTTCAGGGGCCCTGGGAGGGTGTCAGTAATTTCAGGCCCTCTGGAAGGTGTCAGTCATTTCAGGGGCCCCGGGAGGGTGTCAGTAATTTCAGGGGCCCCGGGAGGGTGACAGTAATTTCAGGGGCCCCCGGGAGGGTGTCAGTAATTTCAGGGGCCTGGGAGGGTGTCACTAATTTCAGGCCCTCTGGAGGGTGTCAGTAATTTCAGGGGCCCGGCAGGGTGTCAGTTATTTCAGGCCCCCGGGAGGGTGTCAGTAATTTCAGGCCCCCGGGACGGTGTCAGTAATTTCAGGGGCCTCGGGAGGGTGTCAGTAATTTCAGGGGCCCCAGGAGGGTGTCAGCAATTTCAGGGGCCCCCGGGAGGGTGTCAGTAATTTCAGGGGCCCCGGGAGGGTGTCAGTAATTTCAGGGTCCTCGGGAGGGTGTCAGTATTTTCAGGGGCCCCAGGAGGGTGTCAGTAATTTCAGGCCCTCGGGAGGGTGTCAGTAATTTCAGGGGCGCCCGGGAGGGTGTCAGTAATTTCAGGCCATCGGGAGAGTGTCAGTAATTTCAGGCCCCCGGGAGGGTGTCAGTAATTTCAGGGGCCTGGGAGGGTGTCTCTTATTTCAGGCCCTCTGGAGGATGTCAGTAACTTCAGGGGCCCGGCAGGGTGTCAGTTATTTCAGGCCCCCGGGAGGGTGTCAGTAATTTCAGGCCCCCGGGACGGTGTCAGTAATTTCAGGGGCCTCGGGAGGGTGTCAGTAATTTCAGGGGCCCCAGGAGGGTGTCAGCAATTTCAGGGGCCCCCGGGAGGGTGTCAGTAATTTCAGGGGCCCCGGGAGGGTGTCAGTAATTTCAGGGGCCCCAGGAGGGTGTCAGTAATTTCAGGCCCTCGGGAGGGTGTCAGTAATTTCAGGGGCGCCCGGGAGGGTGTCAGTAATTTCAGGCCATCGGGAGAGTGTCAGTAATTTCAGGCCCCCGGGAGGGTGTCAGTAATTTCAGGGGCCTGGGAGGGTGTCACTAATTTCAGGCCCTCTGGAGGGTGTCAGTAATTTCAGGGGCCCGGCAGGGTGTCAGTTATTTCAGGCCCCCGGGAGGGTGTCAGTAATTTCAGGCCCCCGGGACGGTGTCAGTAATTTCAGGGGCCTCGGGAGGGTGTCAGTAATTTCAGGGGCCCCAGGAGGGTGTCAGCAATTTCAGGGGCCCCCGGGAGGGTGTCAGTAATTTCAGGGGCCCCGGGAGGGTGTCAGTAATTTCAGGGTCCTCGGGAGGGTGTCAGTATTTTCAGGGGCCCCAGGAGGGTGTCAGTAATTTCAGGCCCTCGGGAGGGTGTCAGTAATTTCAGGGGCGCCCGGGAGGGTGTCAGTAATTTCAGGCCATCGGGAGAGTGTCAGTAATTTCAGGCCCCCGGGAGGGTGTCAGTAATTTCAGGGGCCTGGGAGGGTGTCTCTTATTTCAGGCCCTCTGGAGGATGTCAGTAACTTCAGGGGCCCGGCAGGGTGTCAGTTATTTCAGGCCCCCGGGAGGGTGTCAGTAATTTCAGGCCCCCGGGACGGTGTCAGTAATTTCAGGGGCCTCGGGAGGGTGTCAGTAATTTCAGGGGCCCCAGGAGGGTGTCAGCAATTTCAGGGGCCCCCGGGAGGGTGTCAGTAATTTCAGGGGCCCCGGGAGGGTGTCAGTAATTTCAGGGGCCCCAGGAGGGTGTCAGTAATTTCAGGCCCTCGGGAGGGTGTCAGTAATTTCAGGGGCGCCCGGGAGGGTGTCAGTAATTTCAGGCCATCGGGAGAGTGTCAGTAATTTCAGGCCCCCGGGAGGGTGTCAGTAATTTCAGGGGCCTGGGAGGGTGTCACTAATTTCAGGCCCTCTGGAGGGTGTCAGTAATTTCAGGGGCCCGGCAGGGTGTCAGTTATTTCGGGCCCCCGGGAGGGTGTCAGTAATTTCAGGCCCCCGGGAGGGTGTCAGTAAATTCAGGGGCCTCGGGAGGGTGTCAGTAATTTCAGGGGCCCCAGGAGGGTGTCAGCAATTTCAGGGGCCCCCGGGAGGGTGTCAGTAATTTCAGGGGCCCCGGGAGGGTGTCAGTAATTTCAGGGTCCTCGGGAGGGTGTCAGTAATTTCAGGGGCCCCAGGAGGGTGTCAGTAATTTCAGGCCCTCGGGAGGGTGTCAGTAATTTCAGGGGCGCCCGGGAGGGTGTCAGTAATTTCAGGCCATCGGGAGAGTGTCAGTAATTTCAGGGGCCTGGGAGGGTGTCAGTAATTTCAGGGGGCCCAGGAGGGTGTCAGTAATTTCAGGCCCTCGGGAGGGTGTCAGTAATTTCAGGGGCTCCCGGGAGGGTGTCAGTAATTTCAGGCCATCGGGAGAGTGTCAGTAATTTCAGGGGCCCGGGAGGGTGTCAGTAATTTCAGGGGCCCCCGGGAGGGTGTCAGTAATTTCCGGCCCTCTGGAGGGTGTCAGTAATTTCAGGGGCTCGGGAGGGTGTCAGCAATTTCAGGGGCCCTGGGAGGGTGTCAGTAATTTCAGGCCCTCTGGAGGGTGTCAGTCATTTCAGGGGCCCCGGGAGGGTGTCAGTAATTTCAGGGGCCCTGGGAGGGTGTCAGTAATTTCAGGGTCCCCGGAGGATGTCAGTAATTTCAGGGTCCCCGGAGGGTGTTAGTAATTTCAGAGCCCCCGGGAGAGTGTCAGTAATTTCAGGGGCCCCCGGGAGGATGTCAGTAATCTCAGGGGCCCAGGGAGGGTGTCAGTAATTTCAGGCCCTCTGGAGGGTGTCAGTAATTTCAGGGCCCCGGGAGGGTGTCAGTAATTTCAGGGGCCCCGGGAGGTTGTCAGTAATTTCAGGTCCCAGGAGGGTGTCAGTAATTTCAGGGGCCCCCGGGAGGGTGTCAGTAATTTCAGGCCCTTGGGAGGGTGTCAAAATTTCAGGGGCCTTGGAGGGTGTTAGTAATTCCAGGGGCCCTCGGGAGGGAGTCAGTAATTTCAGGGGCCTCGGGAGGGTGTCAGTAATTTCAGAGCCCCCGGGAGAGTGTCAGTAATTTCAGGGGCCCCCGGGAGGGTGTCAGTAATTTCAGGCCCCCGGGAGGGTGTCAGTAATTTCAGGCCCTCAGGAGGGTGTGAGTAATTTCAGGGGCCCTCGGGAGGGAGTCAGTAATTTCAGGGGCCTCGGGAGGGTGTCAGTAATTTCAGAGCCCCCGGGAGAGTGTCAGTAATTTCAGGGGCCCCCGGGGGGATGTCAGTAATTTCAGGGGCCCCGGGAGGGTGTCAGTAATTTCAGGCCCTCTGGAGGGTGTCAGTAATTTCAGGGGCCCCGGGAGGGTGTCAGTAATTTCAGGCCCTCTGGAGGGTGTCAGTAATTTTAGGGGCCCCGGGAGGGTGTCAGTAATTTCAGGCCCCCGGGAGGGTGTCTGTAATTTCAGGGCCCCCGGGAGAGTGTCAGTAATTTCAGGGGCCCCCAGGAGGATGTCAGTAATTTCAGAGGCCCCAGGAGGGTGTCACTAATTTCAGGCCCTCTGGAGGGTGTCATTTCAGTAATTTCAGGCCCTCTGAGGGTCAGTAATTTCAGGGGCCCCCGGGAGAGTGTCAGTAATTTCAGGGGCCTCAGGAGAGTGTCAGTAATTTCAGGAGCACCGGGAGGGTGTCAGTAATTTCAGGCCCTCGAGATGGTGTCAGTAATTGCAGGGGCCTTGGGAGGGTGTCAGTAATTTCAGGCCCCCGGGAGGGTGTCAGTTAGTTCAGGGCCCCCGGGAGGGTGTCAGTAATTTCAGAGCCCCGGGAGGGTGACAGTAATTTCAGGGGCCCCGGGAGGGTGTCAGTAATTTCAGGCCCCCGGGGGGGTGTCAGTAATTTCAGGCCCCCGGGGGGGTGTCAGTAATTTCAGGCCCCCGGGAGAGTGTCAGTAATTTCAGGGGCCCCAGGAGGGTGTCAGTAATTTCAGGGGCACCCGGGAGGGTGTCAGTAATTTCAGGGCCCCGGGAGGGTGTCAGTAATTTCAGGGGCTCGGGAGGGTGTCAGTAATTTCAGGGGCCCCGGGAGGGTGTCAGTAATTTCAGGCCCTCTGGAGGGTGTCGGTAATTTCAGGGGCCCCGGGAGGGTGTCAGTAATTTCAGGGGCCCCGGGAGGGTGTCAGTAATTTCAGGGTCCCCGGAGGGTGTCAGTAATTTCAGGGGCCCCCGGGAGGGTGTCAGTAATTTCAGGCCCTTGGGAGGGTGTCAAAATGTCAGGGGCCTGGGAGGGTGTTAGTAATTCCAGGGGCCCCCGGGAGGGTGTCAGTAATTTCAGGGGCCCCGGGAGGGTGACAGTAATTTCAGGGGCCCCCGGGAGGGTGTCAGTAATTTCAGGCCCTTGGGAGGGTGTCAGTAATTGCAGGGGCCTGGGAGGGTGTCACTAATTTCAGGCCCTCTGGAGGGTTTCAGTAATTTCAGGGGCCCCCGGGAGGGTGTTACTAATTTCAGGGGCCTCAGGAGAGTGTCAGTAATTTCAGGGGCCCCAGGAGGGTGTCAGTAATTTCAGGCCCTCGAGAGGGTGTCAGTAATTTCAGGGGCCTTGGGAGGGTGTCACTAATTTCAGGGGGCCCGGGAGGGTGTCAGTAATTTCAGGCCCTCGAGAGGGTGTCAGTAATTTCAGGGGCCTCGGAAGGGTGTCAGTAATTTCAGGCCCTCGAGAGGGTGTCAGTAATTTCAGGAGGCCCGGGAGGGTGTCAGTAATTTCAGGCCCTCGAGAGGTTGTCAGTAATTTCAGGGGCCTCGGAAGGGTGTCAGTAATTTAAGGAGCCCCGGGAGGGTGTCAGTAATTTCAGGCCCTCGAGGGGGTGTCAGTAATTTCAGGTGCCTTGGGAGGGTGTCATTTCAGTAATTTCAGGCCCTCTGAGGGTCAGTAATTTCAGGGGCCCGGGAGGGTGTCAGTAATTTCAGGGGCCCTCGAGGGGGTGTCAGTAATTTCAGGTGCCTTGGGAGGGTGTCATGTCAGTAATTTCAGGCCCTCTGAGGGTGTCAGTAATTTCAGGGGCCCCCGGGAGAGTGTCAGTAATTTCAGGGGCCCAGGAGGGTGTCAGTAATTTCAGGGGCCCCCGGGAGGGTGTCAGTAATTTCAGGGGCCCGGGAGGGTGTCAGTAATTTCAGGGGCCCCGGGAGGGTGTCAGTAATTTCAGGGTCCCCGGAGGATGTCAGTAATTTCAGGGCCCCCGGGAGGGTGTCAGTAATTTCAGAGCCCCGGGAGGGTGTCAGTAATTTCAGGCCCTCGGGAGGGTGTGAGTAATTTCAGGGGCCCTCGGGAGGGAGTCAGTAATTTCAGGGGCCCCGGGATGGTGTTAGTAATTTCAGGGGCCTCGGGAGGGTGTCAGTAATTTCAGGCCCTCTGGAGGGTGTCAGTAATTTCAGGGGCCCCGGGAGGGTGTCAGTAATTTCAGGCCCCCGGGAGGGTGTCAGTAATTTCAGGGGCTCGGGAGGGTGTCAGCAATTTCAGGGGCCCTGGGAGGGTGTCAGTAATTTCAGGCCCTCTGGAGGGTGTCAGTCATTTCAGGGGCCCCGGGAGGGTGTCAGTAATTTCAGGGGCCCTGGGAGGGTGTCAGTAATTTCAGGGTCCCCGGAGGATGTCAGTAATTTCAGGGTCCCCGGAGGGTGTTAGTAATTTCAGAGCCCCTGGGAGTGTGTCAGTAATTTCAGGGGCCCCCGGGAGGATGTCAGTAATCTCAGGGGCCCAGGGAGGGTGTCAGTAATTTCAGGCCCTCTGGAGGGTGTCAGTAATTTCAGGGCCCCGGGAGGGTGTCAGTAATTTCAGGTCCCAGGAGGGTGTCAGTAATTTCAGGGGCCCCGGGAGGGTGTCAGTAATTTCAGGCCCTTGGGAGGGTGTCAAAATTTCAGGGGCCTGGGAGGGTGTTAGTAATTCCAGGGGCCCCCGGGAGGGTGTCAGTAATTTCAGGGGCCCCGGGAGGGTGACAGTAATTTCAGGGGCACCCGGGAGGGTGTCAGTAATTTCAGGCCCTTGGGAGGGTGTCAGTAATTTCAGGGGCCTGGGAGGGTGTCACTAATTTCAGGCCCTCTGGAGGGTTTCAGTAATTTCAGGCCCCCGGGAGGGTGCCAGTAATTTCAGGTGCCCGGCAGGGTGTCAGTTATTTCAGGCCCCCGGGAGGGTGTCAGTAATTTCAGGCCATCGGGAGAGTGTCAGTAATTTCAGGGGCCTGGGAGGGTGTCAGTAATTTCAGGCCGTCGGGAGAGTATCAGTAATTTCAGGGGCCTGGGAGGGTGTCAGTAATTTCAGGGGCCCCAGGAGGGTGTCAGTAATTTCAGGCCCTCGGGAGGGTGTCAGTAAATACAGGGGCTCCCGGGAGGGTGTCAGTAATTTCAGGCCATCGGCAGAGTGTCAGTAATTTCAGGGGCCCGGGAGGGTGTCAGTAATTTCAGGGGCCCCCGGGAGGGTGTCAGTAATTTCCGGCCCTCTGGAGGGTGTCAGTAATTTCAGGGGCTCGGGAGGGTGTCAGCAATTTCAGGGGCCCTGGGAGGGTGTCAGTAATTTCAGGCCCTCTGGAGGGTGTCAGTCATTTCAGGGGCCCCGGGAGGGTGTCAGTAATTTCAGGGGCCCCGGGAGGGTGTCAGTAATTTCAGGGTCCCCGGAGGATGTCAGTAATTTCAGGGGCCTCCTGGAGGGTGTCAGTAATTTCAGAGCCCCCGGGAGAGTGTCAGTAATTTCAGGGGCCCCCGGGGGGATGTCAGTAATTTCTGGGGCCCCGGGAGGGTGTCAGTAATTTCAGGCCCTCTGGAGGGTGTCAGTAATTTTAGGGGCCCCGGGAGGGTGTCAGTAATTTCAGGCCCCCGGGAGGGTGTCTGTAATTTCAGGGCCCCCGGGAGAGTGTCAGTAATTTCAGGGGCCCCCAGGAGGATGTCAGTAATTTCAGAGGCCCCGGGAGGGTGTCACTAATTTCAGGCCCTCTGGAGGGTGTCATTTCAGTAATTTCAGGCCCTCTGAGGGTCAGTAATTTCAGGGGCCCCCGGGAGAGTGTCAGTAATTTCAGGGGCCCGGGAGGGTGTCAGTAATTTCAGGCCCTCGAGAGGGTGTCAGTAATTTCAGGGGCCCTCGGGAGGGAGTCAGTAATTTCAGGGGCCCCAGGAGGGTGTCAGTAATTTCAGGCCCTCGAGAGGGTGTCAGTAATTTCAGGGGCCTTGGGAGGGTGTCAGTAATTTCAGGAGGCCCGGGAGGGTGTCAGTAATTTCAGGCCCTCGAGAGGGTGTCAGTAATTTCAGGGGCCTCGGAAGGGTGTCAGTAATTTCAGAAGCCCCGGGAGGGTGTCAGTAATTTCAGGCCCTCGAGGGGGTGTCAGTAATTTCAGGTGCCTTGGGAGGGTGTCATTTCAGTAATTTCAGGCCCTCTGAGGGTCAGTAATTTCAGGGGCCCCCGGGAGAGTGTCAGTAATTTCAGGGGCCCGGGAGGGTGTCAGTAATTTCAGGGGCCCTCGAGGGGGTGTCAGTAATTTCAGGTGCCTTGGGAGGGTGTCATGTCAGTAATTTCAGGCCCTCTGAGGGTGTCAGTAATTTCAGGGGCCCCCGGGAGAGTGTCAGTAATTTCAGGGGCCCAGGAGGGTGTCAGTAATTTCAGGGGCCCCCGGGAGGGTGTCAGTAATTTCCGGCCCTCTGGAGGGTGTCAGTAATTTCAGGGGCTCGGGAGGATGTCAGCAATTTCAGGGGCCCTGGGAGGGTGTCAGTAATTTCAGGCCCTCTGGAAGGTGTCAGTCATTTCAGGGGCCCCGGGAGGGTGTCAGTAATTTCAGGGGCCCCGGGAGGGTGTCAGTAATTTCAGGGGCCCCGGGAGGGTGACAGTAATTTCAGGGGCCCCCGGGAGGGTGTCAGTAATTTCAGGGGCCTGGGAGGGTGTCACTAATTTCAGGCCCTCTGGAGGGTGTCAGTAATTTCAGGGGCCCGGCAGGGTGTCAGTTATTTCAGGCCCCCGGGAGGGTGTCAGTAATTTCAGGCCCCCGGGACGGTGTCAGTAATTTCAGGGGCCTCGGGAGGGTGTCAGTAATTTCAGGGGCCCCAGGAGGGTGTCAGCAATTTCAGGGGCCCCCGGGAGGGTGTCAGTAATTTCAGGGGCCCCGGGAGGGTGTCAGTAATTTCAGGGTCCTCGGGAGGGTGTCAGTAATTTCAGGGGCCCCAGGAGGGTGTCAGTAATTTCAGGCCCTCGGGAGGGTGTCAGTAATTTCAGGGGCGCCCGGGAGGGTGTCAGTAATTTCAGGCCATCGGGAGAGTGTCAGTAATTTCAGGCCCCCGGGAGGGTGTCAGTAATTTCAGGGGCCTGGGAGGGTGTCTCTAATTTCAGGCCCTCTGGAGGGTGTCAGTAACTTCAGGGGCCCGGCAGGGTGTCAGTTATTTCAGGCCCCCGGGAGGGTGTCAGTAATTTCAGGCCCCCGGGACGGTGTCAGTAATTTCAGGGGCCTCGGGAGGGTGTCAGTAATTTCAGGGGCCCCAGGAGGGTGTCAGCAATTTCAGGGGCCCCCGGGAGGGTGTCAGTAATTTCAGGGGCCCCGGGAGGGTGTCAGTAATTTCAGGGGCCCCAGGAGGGTGTCAGTAATTTCAGGCCCACGGGAGGGTGTCAGTAATTTCAGGGGCGCCCGGGAGGGTGTCAGTAATTTCAGGCCATCGGGAGAGTGTCAGTAATTTCAGGGGCCCCGGGAGGGTGTCAGTAATTTCAGGGGCCCCAGGAGGGTGTCAGTAATTTCAGGCCCACGGGAGGGTGTCAGTAATTTCAGGGGCGCCCGGGAGGGTGTCAGTAATTTCAGGCCATCGGGAGAGTGTCAGTAATTTCAGGCCCCCGGGAGGGTGTCAGTAATTTCAGGGGCCTGGGAGGGTGTCACTAATTTCAGGCCCTCTGGAGGGTGTCAGTAATTTCAGGGGCCCGGCAGGGTGTCAGTTATTTCAGGCCCCCGGGAGGGTGTCAGTAATTTCAGGCCCCCGGGAGGGTGTCAGTAAATTCAGGGGCCTCGGGAGGGTGTCAGTAATTTCAGGCCCTCTGAGGGTCAGTAATTTCAGGGGCCCCCGGGAGAGTGTCAGTAATTTCAGGGGCCCGGGAGGGTGTCAGTAATTTCAGGGGCCCTCGAGGGGGTGTCAGTAATTTCAGGTGCCTTGGGAGGGTGTCATGTCAGTAATTTCAGGCCCTCTGAGGGTGTCAGTAATTTCAGGGGCCCCCGGGAGAGTGTCAGTAATTTCAGGGGCCCAGGAGGGTGTCAGTAATTTCAGGGGCCCCCGGGAGGGTGTCAGTAATTTCCGGCCCTCTGGAGGGTGTCAGTAATTTCAGGGGCTCGGGAGGATGTCAGCAATTTCAGGGGCCCTGGGAGGGTGTCAGTAATTTCAGGCCCTCTGGAAGGTGTCAGTCATTTCAGGGGCCCCGGGAGGGTGTCAGTAATTTCAGGGGCCCCGGGAGGGTGTCAGTAATTTCAGGGGCCCCGGGAGGGTGACAGTAATTTCAGGGGCCTCCGGGAGGGTGTCAGTAATTTCAGGGGCCTGGGAGGGTGTCACTAATTTCAGGCCCTCTGGAGGGTGTCAGTAATTTCAGGGGCCCGGCAGGGTGTCAGTTATTTCAGGCCCCCGGGAGGGTGTCAGTAATTTCAGGCCCCCGGGACGGTGTCAGTAATTTCAGGGGCCTCGGGAGGGTGTCAGTAATTTCAGGGGCCCCAGGAGGGTGTCAGCAATTTCAGGGGCCCCCGGGAGGGTGTCAGTAATTTCAGGGGCCCCGGGAGGGTGTCAGTAATTTCAGGGTCCTCGGGAGGGTGTCAGTAATTTCAGGGGCCCCAGGAGGGTGTCAGTAATTTCAGGCCCTCGGGAGGGTGTCAGTAATTTCAGGGGCGCCCGGGAGGGTGTCAGTAATTTCAGGCCATCGGGAGAGTGTCAGTAATTTCAGGCCCCCGGGAGGGTGTCAGTAATTTCAGGGGCCTGGGAGGGTGTCACTAATTTCAGGCCCTCTGGAGGGTGTCAGTAACTTCAGGGGCCCGGCAGGGTGTCAGTTATTTCAGGCCCCCGGGAGGGTGTCAGTAATTTCAGGCCCCCGGGACGGTGTCAGTAATTTCAGGGGCCTCGGGAGGGTGTCAGTAATTTCAGGGGCCCCAGGAGGGTGTCAGCAATTTCAGGGGCCCCCGGGAGGGTGTCAGTAATTTCAGGGGCCCCGGGAGGGTGTCAGTAATTTCAGGGGCCCCAGGAGGGTGTCAGTAATTTCAGGCCCACGGGAGGGTGTCAGTAATTTCAGGGGCGCCCGGGAGGGTGTCAGTAATTTCAGGCCATCGGGAGAGTGTCAGTAATTTCAGGCCCCCGGGAGGGTGTCAGTAATTTCAGGGGCCTGGGAGGGTGTCACTAATTTCAGGCCCTCTGGAGGGTGTCAGTAATTTCAGGGGCCCGGCAGGGTGTCAGTTATTTCAGGCCCCCGGGAGGGTGTCAGTAATTTCAGGCCCCCGGGAGGGTGTCAGTAAATTCAGGGGCCTCGGGAGGGTGTCAGTAATTTCAGGGGCCCCAGGAGGGTGTCAGCAATTTCAGGGGCCCCCGGGAGGGTGTCAGTAATTTCAGGGGCCCCGGGAGGGTGTCAGTAATTTCAGGGTCCTCGGGAGGGTGTCAGTAATTTCAGGGGCCCCAGGAGGGTGTCAGTAATTTCAGGCCCTCGGGAGGGTGTCAGTAATTTCAGGGGCGCCCGGGAGGGTGTCAGTAATTTCAGGCCATCGGGAGAGTGTCAGTAATTTCAGGGGCCTGGGAGGGTGTCAGTAATTTCAGGGGGCCCAGGAGGGTGTCAGTAATTTCAGGCCCTCGGGAGGGTGTCAGTAATTTCAGGGGCTCCCGGGAGGGTGTCAGTAATTTCAGGCCATCGGGAGAGTGTCAGTAATTTCAGGGGCCCGGGAGGGTGTCAGTAATTTCAGGGACCCCGGGAGGGTGTCAGTAATTTCCGGCCCTCTGGAGGGTGTCAGTAATTTCAGGGGCTCGGGAGGGTGTCAGCAATTTCAGGGGCCCTGGGAGGGTGTCAGTAATTTCAGGCCCTCTGGAGGGTGTCAGTCATTTCAGGGGCCCCGGGAGGGTGTCAGTAATTTCAGGGGCCCTGGGAGGGTGTCAGTAATTTCAGGGTCCCCGGAGGATGTCAGTAATTTCAGGGTCCCCGGAGGGTGTTAGTAATTTCAGAGCCCCCGGGAGAGTGTCAGTAATTTCAGGGGCCCCCGGGAGGATGTCAGTAATCTCAGGGGCCCAGGGAGGGTGTCAGTAATTTCAGGCCCTCTGGAGGGTGTCAGTAATTTCAGGGCCCCGGGAGGGTGTCAGTAATTTCAGGGGCCCCGGGAGGTTGTCAGTAATTTCAGGTCCCAGGAGGGTGTCAGTAATTTCAGGGGCCCCCGGGAGGGTGTCAGTAATTTCAGGCCCTTGGGAGGGTGTCAAAATTTCAGGGGCCTTGGAGGGTGTTAGTAATTCCAGGGGCCCTCGGGAGGGAGTCAGTAATTTCAGGGGCCTCGGGAGGGTGTCAGTAATTTCAGAGCCCCCGGGAGAGTGTCAGTAATTTCAGGGGCCCCCGGGAGGGTGTCAGTAATTTCAGGCCCCCGGGAGGGTGTCAGTAATTTCAGGCCCTCAGGAGGGTGTGAGTAATTTCAGGGGCCCTCGGGAGGGAGTCAGTAATTTCAGGGGCCTCGGGAGGGTGTCAGTAATTTCAGAGCCCCCGGGAGAGTGTCAGTAATTTCAGGGGCCCCCGGGGGGATGTCAGTAATTTCAGGGGCCCCGGGAGGGTGTCAGTAATTTCAGGCCCTCTGGAGGGTGTCAGTAATTTCAGGGGCCCCGGGAGGGTGTCAGTAATTTCAGGCCCTCTGGAGGGTGTCAGTAATTTTAGGGGCCCCGGGAGGGTGTCAGTAATTTCAGGCCCCCGGGAGGGTGTCTGTAATTTCAGGGCCCCCGGGAGAGTGTCAGTAATTTCAGGGGCCCCCAGGAGGATGTCAGTAATTTCAGAGGCCCCAGGAGGGTGTCACTAATTTCAGGCCCTCTGGAGGGTGTCATTTCAGTAATTTCAGGCCCTCTGAGGGTCAGTAATTTCAGGGGCCCCCGGGAGAGTGTCAGTAATTTCAGGTGCCTTGGGAGGGTGTCATTTCAGTAATTTCAGGCCCTCTGAGGGTCAGTAATTTCAGGGGCCCCCGGGAGAGTGTCAGTAATTTCAGGGGCCTCAGGAGAGTGTCAGTAATTTCAGGAGCACCGGGAGGGTGTCAGTAATTTCAGGCCCTCGAGATGGTGTCAGTAATTGCAGGGGCCTTGGGAGGGTGTCAGTAATTTCAGGCCCCCGGGAGGGTGTCAGTTAGTTCAGGGCCCCCGGGAGGGTGACAGTAATTTCAGGGGCCCCGGGAGGTGGTCAGTAATTTCAGAGGCCTCGGGAGGGTGTCAGTAATTTCAGGCCCCCGGGGGGGTGTCAGTAATTTCAGGCCCCCGGGAGAGTGTCAGTAATTTCAGGGGCCCCAGGAGGGTGTCAGTAATTTCAGGGGCACCCGGGAGGGTGTCAGTAATTTCAGGGCCCCGGGAGGGTGTCAGTAATTTCAGGGGCTCGGGAGGGTGTCAGTAATTTCAGGGGCCCCGGGAGGGTGTCAGTAATTTCAGGCCCTCTGGAGGGTGTCGGTAATTTCAGGGGCCCCGGGAGGGTGTCAGTAATTTCAGGGGCCCCGGGAGGGTGTCAGTAATTTCAGGGTCCCCGGAGGGTGTCAGTAATTTCAGGGGCCCCCGGGAGGGTGTCAGTAATTTCAGGCCCTTGGGTGGGTGTCAAAATGTCAGGGGCCTGGGAGGGTGTTAGTAATTCCAGGGGCCCCCGGGAGGGTGTCAGTAATTTCAGGGGCCCCGGGAGGGTGACAGTAATTTCAGGGGCCCCCGGGAGGGTGTCAGTAATTTCAGGCCCTTGGGAGGGTGTCAGTAATTGCAGGGGCCTGGGAGGGTGTCACTAATTTCAGGCCCTCTGGAGGGTTTCAGTAATTTCAGGGGCCCCCGGGAGGGTGTTACTAATTTCAGGGGCCTCAGGAGAGTGTCAGTAATTTCAGGGGCCCCAGGAGGGTGTCAGTAATTTCAGGCCCTCGAGAGGGTGTCAGTAATTTCAGGGGCCTTGGGAGGGTGTCACTAATTTCAGGAGGCCCGGGAGGGTGTCAGTAATTTCAGGCCCTCGAGAGGGTGTCAGTAATTTCAGGGGCCTCGGAAGGGTGTCAGTAATTTCAGGCCCTCGAGAGGGTGTCAGTAATTTCAGGAGGCCCGGGAGGGTGTCAGTAATTTCAGGCCCTCGAGAGGTTGTCAGTAATTTCAGGGGCCTCGGAAGGGTGTCAGTAATTTAAGGAGCCCCGGGAGGGTGTCAGTAATTTCAGGCCCTCGAGGGGGTGTCAGTAATTTCAGGTGCCTTGGGAGGGTGTCATTTCAGTAATTTCAGGCCCTCTGAGGGTCAGTAATTTCAGGGGCCCCCGGGAGACTGTCAGTAATTTCAGGGGCCCGGGAGGGTGTCAGTAATTTCAGGGGCCCTCGAGGGGGTGTCAGTAATTTCAGGTGCCTTGGGAGGGTGTCATGTCAGTAATTTCAGGCCCTCTGAGGGTGTCAGTAATTTCAGGGGCCCCCGGGAGAGTGTCAGTAATTTCAGGGGCCCAGGAGGGTGTCAGTAATTTCAGGGGCCCCCGGGAGGGTGTCAGTAATTTCAGGGGCCCGGGAGGGTGTCAGTAATTTCAGGGGCCCCCGGGAGGGTGTCAGTAATTTCCGGCCCTCTGGTGGGTGTCAGTAATTTCAGGGGCTCGGGAGGGTGTCAGCAATTTCAGGGGCCCTGGGAGGGTGTCAGTAATTTCAGGCCCTCTGGAGGGTGTCAGTAATTTCAGGCCCTCTGGAGGGTGTCAGTAATTTCAGGGGCCCCGGGAGGGTGTCAGTAATTTCAGGGTCCCCGGAGGATGTCAGTAATTTCAGGGGCCTCCTGGAGGGTGTCAGTAATTTCAGAGCCCGCGGGAGGGTGTCACTAATTTCAGGGGCCCCCAGGAGGATGTCAGTAATTTCAGAGGCCCCGGGAGGGTATCAGTAATTTCAGGCCCCCGGGAGGGTGTCAGTAATTTCAGGCCCTCGGGAGGGTGTGAGTAATTTCAGGGGCCCTCGGGAGGGTGTCAGTAATTTCAGGGGCCCCCGGGGGGATGTCAGTAATTTCAGGGGCCTCGGGAGGGTGTCAGTAATTTCAGGCCCTCTGGAGGGTGTCAGTAATTTCAGGGGCCCCGGGAGGGTGTCAGTAATTTCAGGCCCCCGGGAGGGTGTCAGTAATCTCAGGGGCTCGGGAGGGTGTCAGCAATTTCAGGGGCCCTGGGAGGGTGTCAGTAATTTCAGGCCCTCTGGAGGGTGTCAGTCATTTCAGGGGCCCCGGGAGGGTGTCAGTAATTTCAGGGGCCCTGGGAGGGTGTCAGTAATTTCAGGGTCCCCGGAGGATGTCAGTAATTTCAGGGTCCCCGGAGGGTGTTAGTAATTTCAGAGCCCCTGGGAGTGTGTCAGTAATTTCAGGGGCCCCCGGGAGGATGTCAGTAATCTCAGGGGCCCAGGGAGGGTGTCAGCAATTTCAGGCCCTCTGGAGGGTGTCAGTAATTTCAGGGCCCCGGGAGGGTGTCAGTAATTTCAGGTCCCAGGAGGGTGTCAGTAATTTCAGGGGCCCCCGGGAGGGTGTCAGTAATTTCAGGCCCTTGGGAGGGTGTCAAAATTTCAGGGGCCTGGGAGGGTGTTAGTAATTCCAGGGGCCCCCGGGAGGGTGTCAGTAATTTCAGGGGCCCCGGGAGGGTGACAGTAATTTCAGGGGCACCCGGGAGGGTGTCAGTAATTTCAGGCCCTTGGGAGGGTGTCAGTAATTTCAGGGGCCTGGGAGGGTGTCACTAATTTCAGGCCCTCTGGAGGGTTTCAGTAATTTCAGGCCCCCGGGAGGGTGCCAGTAATTTCAGGTGCCCGGCAGGGTGTCAGTTATTTCAGGCCCCCGGGAGGGTGTCAGTAATTTCAGGCCATCGGGAGAGTGTCAGTAATTTCAGGGGCCTGGGAGGGTGTCAGTAATTTCAGGCCGTCGGGAGAGTATCAGTAATTTCAGGGGCCTGGGAGGGTGTCAGTAATTTCAGGGGCCCCAGGAGGGTGTCAGTAATTTCAGGCCCTCGGGAGGGTGTCAGTAAATTCAGGGGCTCCCGGGAGGGTGTCAGTAATTTCAGGCCATCGGCAGAGTGTCAGTAATTTCAGGGGCCCGGGAGGGTGTCAGTAATTTCAGGGGCCCCGGGAGGGTGTCAGTAATTTCAGGGGCCCGGGAGGGTGTCAGTAATTTCAGGGGCCCCCGGGAGGGTGTCAGTAATTTCCGGCCCTCTGGAGGGTGTCAGTAATTTCAGGGGCTCGGGAGGTTGTCAGCAATTTCAGGGGCCCTGGGAGGGTGTCAGTAATTTCAGGCCCTCTGGAGGGTGTCAGTCATTTCAGGGGCCCCGGGAGGGTGTCAGTAATTTCAGGGTCCCCGGAGGATGTCAGTAATTTCAGGGGCCTCCTGGAGGGTGTCAGTAATTTCAGAGCCCCCGGGAGAGTGTCAGTAATTTCAGGGGCCCCCGGGGGGATGTCAGTAATTTCTGGGGCCCCGGGAGGGTGTCAGTAATTTCAGGCCCTCTGGAGGGTGTCAGTAATTTTAGGGGCCCCGGGAGGGTGTCAGTAATTTCAGGCCCCCGGGAGGGTGTCTGTAATTTCAGGGCCCCCGGGAGAGTGTCAGTAATTTCAGGGGCCCCCAGGAGGATGTCAGTAATTTCAGAGGCCCCGGGAGGGTGTCACTAATTTCAGGCCCTCTGGAGGGTGTCATTTCAGTAATTTCAGGCCCTCTGAGGGTCAGTAATTTCAGGGGCCCCCGGGAGAGTGTCAGTAATTTCAGGGGCCCGGGAGGGTGTCAGTAATTTCAGGCCCTCGAGAGGGTGTCAGTAATTTCAGGGGCCCTCGGGAGGGAGTCAGTAATTTCAGGGGCCCCAGGAGGGTGTCAGTAATTTCAGGCCCTCGAGAGGGTGTCAGTAATTTCAGGGGCCTTGGGAGGGTGTCAGTAATTTCAGGAGGCCCGGGAGGGTGTCAGTAATTTCAGGCCCTCGAGAGGGTGTCAGTAATTTCAGGGGCCTCGGAAGGGTGTCAGTAATTTCAGAAGCCCCGGGAGGGTGTCAGTAATTTCAGGCCCTCGAGGGGGTGTCAGTAATTTCAGGTGCCTTGGGAGGGTGTCATTTCAGTAATTTCAGGCCCTCTGAGGGTCAGTAATTTCAGGGGCCCCCGGGAGAGTGTCAGTAATTTCAGGGGCCCGGGAGGGTGTCAGTTATTTCAGGGGCCCTCGAGGGGGTGTCAGTAATTTCAGGTGCCTTGGGAGGGTGTCATGTCAGTAATTTCAGGCCCTCTGAGGGTGTCAGTAATTTCAGGGGCCCCCGGGAGAGTGTCAGTAATTTCAGGGGCCCAGGAGGGTGTCAGTAATTTCAGGGGCCCCCGGGAGGGTGTCAGTAATTTCCGGCCCTCTGGTGGGTGTCAGTAATTTCAGGGGCTCGGGAGGGTGTCAGCAATTTCAGGGGCCCTGGGAGGGTGTCAGTAATTTCAGGTCCCAGGAGGGTGTCAGTAATTTCAGGGGCCCCCGGGAGGGTGTCAGTAATTTCAGGCCCTTGGGAGGGTGTCAAAATTTCAGGGGCCTGGGAGGGTGTTAGTAATTCCTGGGGCCCCCGGGAGGGTGTCAGTAATTTCAGGGGCCCCGGGAGGGTGACAGTAATTTCAGGGGCACCCGGGAGGGTGTCAGTAATTTCAGGCCCTTGGGAGGGTGTCAGTAATTTCAGGGGCCTGGGAGGGTGTCACTAATTTCAGGCCCTCTGGAGGGTTTCAGTAATTTCAGGCCCCCGGGAGGGTGCCAGTAATTTCAGGTGCCCGGCAGGGTGTCAGTTATTTCAGGCCCCCAAGAGGGTGTCAGTAATTTCAGGCCATCGGGAGAGTGTCAGTAATTTCAGGGGCCTGGGAGGGTGTCAGTAATTTCAGGCCGTCGGGAGAGTATCAGTAATTTCAGGGGCCTGGGAGGGTGTCAGTAATTTCAGGGGCCCCAGGAGGGTGTCAGTAATTTCAGGCCCTCGGGAGGGTGTCAGTAAATTCAGGGGCTCCCGGGAGGGTGTCAGTAATTTCAGGCCATCGGCAGAGTGTCAGTAATTTCAGGGGCCCGGGAGGGTGTCAGTAATTTCAGGGGCCCCCGGGAGGGTGTCAGTAATTTCCGGCCCTCTGGAGGGTGTCAGTAATTTCAGGGGCTCGGGAGGGTGTCAGCAATTTCAGGGGCCCTGGGAGGGTGTCAGTAATTTCAGGCCCTCTGGAGGGTGTCAGTCATTTCAGGGGCCCCGGGAGGGTGTCAGTAATTTCAGGGGCCCCGGGAGGGTGTCAGTAATTTCAGGGTCCCCGGAGGATGTCAGTAATTTCAGGGGCCTCCTGGAGGGTGTCAGTAATTTCAGAGCCCCCGGGAGAGTGTCAGTAATTTCAGGGGCCCCCGGGGGGATGTCAGTAATTTCTGGGGCCCCGGGAGGGTGTCAGTAATTTCAGGCCCTCTGGAGGGTGTCAGTAATTTTAGGGGCCCCGGGAGGGTGTCAGTAATTTCAGGCCCCCGGGAGGGTGTCTGTAATTTCAGGGCCCCCGGGAGAGTGTCATTAATTTCAGGGGCCCCCAGGAGGATGTCAGTAATTTCAGAGGCCCCGGGAGGGTGTCACTAATTTCAGGCCCTCTGGAGGGTGTCATTTCAGTAATTTCAGGCCCTCTGAGGGTCAGTAATTTCAGGGGCCCCCGGGAGAGTGTCAGTAATTTCAGGGGCCCGGGAGGGTGTCAGTAATTTCAGGCCCTCGAGAGGGTGTCAGTAATTTCAGGGGCCCTCGGGAGGGAGTCAGTAATTTCAGGGGCCCCAGGAGGGTGTCAGTAATTTCAGGCCCTCGAGAGGGTGTCAGTAATTTCAGGGGCCTTGGGAGGGTGTCAGTAATTTCAGGAGGCCCGGGAGGGTGTCAGTAATTTCAGGCCCTCGAGAGGGTGTCAGTAATTTCAGGGGCCTCGGAAGGGTGTCAGTAATTTCAGAAGCCCCGGGAGGGTGTCAGTAATTTCAGGCCCTCGAGGGGGTGTCAGTAATTTCAGGTGCCTTGGGAGGGTGTCATTTCAGTAATTTCAGGCCCTCTGAGGGTCAGTAATTTCAGGGGCCCCCGGGAGAGTGTCATTAATTTCAGGGGCCCGGGAGGGTGTCAGTAATTTCAGGGGCCCTCGAGGGGGTGTCAGTAATTTCAGGTGCCTTGGGAGGGTGTCATGTCAGTAATTTCAGGCCCTCTGAGGGTGTCAGTAATTTCAGGGGCCCCCGGGAGAGTGTCAGTAATTTCAGGGGCCCAGGAGGGTGTCAGTAATTTCAGGGGCCCCCGGGAGGGTGTCAGTAATTTCCGGCCCTCTGGTGGGTGTCAGTAATTTCAGGGGCTCGGGAGGGTGTCAGCAATTTCAGGGGCCCTGGGAGGGTGTCAGTAATTTCAGGCCCTCTGGAGGCTGTCAGTAATTTCAGGCCCCGGGAGGGTGTCAGTAATTTCAGGGGCCCCAGGAGGGTGTCAGTAATTTCAGGGGCACCCGGGAGGGTGTCAGTAATTTCAGGGC
Organism: Heterodontus francisci; assembly: GCF_036365525.1. Taxonomy (NCBI): domain Eukaryota; kingdom Metazoa; phylum Chordata; class Chondrichthyes; order Heterodontiformes; family Heterodontidae; genus Heterodontus; species Heterodontus francisci. The sequence goes on along the minus strand of NC_090375.1, from coordinate 5,347,977 downwards.
CCCGGGAGGGTGTCAGTAATTTCAGCGTCCCCGGAGGGTGTCAGTAATTGCAGGGGTCCCAGGAGGGTGTCAGTAATTTCAGGGGCACCCGGGAGGGTGTCAGTAATTTCAGGGCCCCGGGAGGGTGTCAGTAATTTCAGGGGCTCGGGAGGGTGTCAGTAATTTCAGGGGCCCCGGGAGGGTGTCAGTAATTTCAGGGGCTCGGGAGGGTGTCAGTAATTGCAGGGGCCCCAGGAGGGTGTCAGTAATTTCAGGGGCACCCGGGAGGGTGTCAGTAATTTCAGGGCCCCGGGAGGGTGTCAGTAATTTCAGGGGCTCGGGAGGGTGTCGGTAATTTCAGGGGCCCCGGGAGGGTGTCAGTAATTTCAGGTGCCTTGGGAGGGTGTCAGTAATTTCAGGGCCCCCAGGAGGGTGTCAGTTATTTCAGGGGCCCCCGGGAGGGTGTCAGTAATTTCAGGCCCTCGGGAGGTTGTCAGTTATTTCAGGGGCCCCCGGGAGGGTGTCAGTAATTTCAGGGGCCCTCAGGAGGTTGTCAGTAATTTCAGGGGCCCCAGGAGGGTGTCAGGAATGTCAGGGGCCTCCTGGAGGGTGTCAGTAACTTCAGGCCCTCGGGAGGGTGTCAGTAATTTCAGGGGACCCAGGGAGGGTGTCAGTAATTTCAGGCCCTCGGGAGGGTCTGACTAATTACTGACACCCTCCCGAAGGCCCCTGAAATTACTGACACCCTCCCGAGCCCCTGAAATAACTGACACCCTCCCGGGGCCCTGAAATTACTGACACCCTCCCGGGTGCCCCTGAAATATTTCAGGGGCCACGGGAGTATGTCCGTAATTTCAGCCCCCGGGTGGATGTCGGTAATTTCAGGCCCCCGGGAGGATGTCAGTAATTTCAGGGGCCCCAGGGAGGGTGTCAGTAATTTCAGGCCCTCGGGAGGGTGTCAGTAATTTCAGGGGCCCCGGGAGAGTGTCAGTAATTTCAGGGGCCCCCGGGAGGGTGTTACTAATTTCAGGGGCCTCAGGAGAGTGTCAGTAATTTCAGGAGCACCGGGAGGGTGTCAGGAATTTCAGGCCCTCGAGATGGTGTCAGTAATTGCAGGGGCCTTGGGAGGGTGTCAGTAATTTCAGGCCCCCGGGAGGGTGTCAGTTAGTTCAGGGCCCCCGGGAGGGTGTCAGTAATTTCAGAGCCCCGGGAGGGTGACAGTAATTTCAGGGGCCCCGGGAGGTGGTCAGTAATTTCAGGGGCCCCCGGGAGGATGTCAGTAATCTCAGGGGCCCAGGGAGGGTGTCAGTAATTTCAGGCCCTCTGGAGGGTGTCAGTAATTTCAGGGCCCCGGGAGGTTGTCAGTAATTTCAGGTCCCAGGAGGGTGTCAGTAATTTCAGGGGCCTGGGAGGGTGTCAGTAATTTCAGGGGCCCCGGGAGGTTGTCAGTAATTTCAGGTCCCAGGAGGGTGTCAGTAATTTCAGGGGCCCCCGGGAGGGTGTCAGTAATTTCAGGCCCTTGGGAGGGTGTCAAAATTTCAGGGGCCTTGGAGGGTGTTAGTAATTCCAGGGGCCCTCGGGAGGGTGTCAGTAATTTCAGAGCCCCCGGGAGAGTGTCAGTAATTTCAGGTCCCAGGAGGGTGTCAGTAATTTCAGGGGCCCCCGGGAGGGTGTCAGTAATTTCAGGCCCTTGGGAGGGTGTCAAAATTTCAGGGGCCTTGGAGGGTGTCAGTAATTTCAGGGGCCTCGGGAGGGTGTCAGTAATTTCAGAGCCCCCGGGAGAGTGTCAGTAATTTCAGGGGCCCCCGGGAGGGTGTCAGTAATTTCAGGCCCTCAGGAGGGTGTGAGTAATTTCAGGGGCCCTCGGGAGGGAGTCAGTAATTTCAGGGGCCTCGGGAGGGTGTCAGTAATTTCAGAGCCCCCGGGAGAGTGTCAGTAATTTCAGGGGCCCCCGGGGGGATGTCAGTAATTTCAGGGGCCCCGGGAGGGTGTCAGTAATTTCAGGCCCTCTGGAGGGTGTCAGTAATTTCAGGGGCCCCGGGAGGGTGTCAGTAATTTCAGGCCCTCTGGAGGGTGTCACTAATTTTAGGGGCCCCGGGAGGGTGTCAGTAATTTCAGGCCCCCGGGAGGGTGTCTGTAATTTCAGGGCCCCCGGGAGAGTGTCAGTAATTTCAGGGGCCCCCAGGAGGATGTCAGTAATTTCAGAGGCCCCAGGAGGGTGTCACTAATTTCAGGCCCTCTGGAGGGTGTCATTTCAGTAATTTCAGGCCCTCTGAGGGTCAGTAATTTCAGGGGCCCCCGGGAGAGTGTCAGTAATTTCAGGTGCCTTGGGAGGGTGTCATTTCAGTAATTTCAGGCCCTCTGAGGGTCAGTAATTTCAGGGGCCCCCGGGAGAGTGTCAGTAATTTCAGGGGCCTCAGGAGAGTGTCAGTAATTTCAGGAGCACCGGGAGGGTGTCAGTAATTTCAGGCCCTCGAGATGGTGTCAGTAATTGCAGGGGCCTTGGGAGGGTGTCAGTAATTTCAGGCCCCCGGGAGGGTGTCAGTTAGTTCAGGGCCCCCGGGAGGGTGTCAGTAATTTCAGAGCCCCGGGAGGGTGACAGTAATTTCAGGGGCCCCGGGAGGTGGTCAGTAATTTCAGGCCCCCGGGGGGGTGTCAGTAATTTCAGGCCCCCGGGGGGGTGTCAGTAATTTCAGGCCCCCGGGAGAGTGTCAGTAATTTCAGGGGCCCCAGGAGGGTGTCAGTAATTTCAGGGGCACCCGGGAGGGTGTCAGTAATTTCAGGGCCCCGGGAGGGTGTCAGTAATTTCAGGGGCTCGGGAGGGTGTCAGTAATTTCAGGGGCCTCGGGAGGGTGTCAGTAATTTCAGAGCCCCCGGGAGAGTGTCAGTAATTTCAGGGGCCCCCGGGGGGATGTCAGTAATTTCAGGGGCCCCGGGAGGGTGTCAGTAATTTCAGGCCCTCTGGAGGGTGTCGGTAATTTCAGGGGCCCCGGGAGGGTGTCAGTAATTTCAGGGGCCCCGGGAGGGTGTCAGTAATTTCAGGGTCCCCGGAGGGTGTCAGTAATTTCAGGGGCCCCCGGGAGGGTGTCAGTAATTTCAGGCCCTTGGGAGGGTGTCAAAATGTCAGGGGCCTGGGAGGGTGTTAGTAATTCCAGGGGCCCCCGGGAGGGTGTCAGTAATTTCAGGGGCCCCGGGAGGGTGACAGTAATTTCAGGGGCCCCCGGGAGGGTGTCAGTAATTGCAGGGGCCTGGGAGGGTGTCACTAATTTCAGGCCCTCTGGAGGGTTTCAGTAATTTCAGGGGCCCCCGGGAGGGTGTTACTAATTTCAGGGGCCTCAGGAGAGTGTCAGTAATTTCAGGGGCCCCAGGAGGGTGTCAGTAATTTCAGGCCCTCGAGAGGGTGTCAGTAATTTCAGGGGCCTTGGGAGGGTGTCAGTAATTTCAGGAGGCCCGGGAGGGTGTCAGTAATTTCAGGCCCTCGAGAGGGTGTCAGTAATTTCAGGGGCCTCGGAAGGGTGTCAGTAATTTCAGGCCCTCGAGAGGGTGTCAGTAATTTCAGGAGGCCCGGGAGGGTGTCAGTAATTTCAGGCCCTCGAGAGGTTGTCAGTAATTTCAGGGGCCTCGGAAGGGTGTCAGTAATTTAAGGAGCCCCGGGAGGGTGTCAGTAATTTCAGGCCCTCGAGGGGGTGTCAGTAATTTCAGGTGCCTTGGGAGGGTGTCAGTAATTTCAGGGGCCTCGGAAGGGTGTCAGTAATTTAAGGAGCCCCGGGAGGGTGTCAGTAATTTCAGGCCCTCGAGGGGGTGTCAGTAATTTCAGGTGCCTTGGGAGGGTGTCATTTCAGTAATTTCAGGCCCTCTGAGGGTCAGTAATTTCAGGGGCCCCCGGGAGAGTGTCAGTAATTTCAGGGGCCCGGGAGGGTGTCAGTAATTTCAGGGGCCCTCGAGGGGGTGTCAGTAATTTCAGGTGCCTTGGGAGGGTGTCATGTCAGTAATTTCAGTCCCTCTGAGGGTGTCAGTAATTTCAGGGGCCCCCGGGAGAGTGTCAGTAATTTCAGGGGCCCAGGAGGGTGTCAGTAATTTCAGGGGCCCCCGGGAGGGTGTCAGTAATTTCAGGGGCCCGGGAGGGTGTCAGTAATTTCAGGGGCCCCCGGGAGGGTGTCAGTAATTTCCGGCCCTCTGGTGGGTGTCAGTAATTTCAGGGGCTCGGGAGGGTGTCAGCAATTTCAGGGGCCCTGGGAGGGTGTCAGTAATTTCAGGCCCTCTGGAGGGTGTCAGTAATTTCAGGGGCCCCGGGAGGGTGTCAGTAATTTCTGGGTCCCCGGAGGATGTCAGTAATTTCAGGGGCCTCCTGGAGGGTGTCAGTAATTTCAGAGCCCGCGGGAGGGTGTCACTAATTTCAGGGGCCCCCAGGAGGATGTCAGTAATTTCAGAGGCCCCGGGAGGGTGTCAGTAATTTCAGGCCCTCGGGAGGGTGTGAGTAATTTCAGGGGCCCTCGGGAGGGAGTCAGTAATTTCAGGGGCCCCGGGATGGTGTTAGTAATTTCAGGGGCCTCGGGAGGGTGTCAGTAATTTCAGGCCCTCTGGAGGGTGTCAGTCATTTCAGGGGCCCCGGGAGGGTGTCAGTAATTTCAGGCCCCCGGGAGGGTGTCAGTAATTTCAAGGGCTCGGGAGGGTGTCAGCAATTTCAGGGGCCCTGGGAGGGTGTCAGTAATTTCAGGCCCTCTGGAGGGTGTCAGTCATTTCAGGGGCCCCGGGAGGGTGTCAGTAATTTCAGGGGCCCTGGGAGTGTGTCAGTAATTTCAGGGGCCCCCGGGAGGATGTCAGTAATCTCAGGGGCCCAGGGAGGGTGTCAGTAATTTCAGGCCCTCTGGAGGGTGTCAGTAATTTCAGGGCCCCGGGAGGGTGTCAGTAATTTCAGGTCCCAGGAGGGTGTCAGTAATTTCAGGGGCCCCCGGGAGGGTGTCAGTAATTTCAGGCCCTTGGGAGGGTGTCAAAATTTCAGGGGCCTGGGAGGGTGTTAGTAATTCCAGGGGCCCCCGGGAGGGTGTCAGTAATTTCAGGGGCCCCGGGAGGGTGACAGTAATTTCAGGGGCACCCGGGAGGGTGTCAGTAATTTCAGGCCCTTGGGAGGGTGTCAGTAATTTCAGGGGCCTGGGAGGGTGTCACTAATTTCAGGCCCTCTGGAGGGTTTCAGTAATTTCAGGCCCCCGGGAGGGTGCCAGTAATTTCAGGTGCCCGGCAGGGTGTCAGTTATTTCAGGCCCCCGGGAGGGTGTCAGTAATTTCAGGCCATCGGGAGAGTGTCAGTAATTTCAGGGGCCTGGGAGGGTGTCAGTAATTTCAGGCCGTCGGGAGAGTATCAGTAATTTCAGGGGCCTGGGAGGGTGTCAGTAATTTCAGGGGCCCCAGGAGGGTGTCAGTAATTTCAGGCCCTCGGGAGGGTGTCAGTAAATTCAGGGGCTCCCGGGAGGGTGTCAGTAATTTCAGGCCATCAGCAGAGTGTCAGTAATTTCAGGGGCCCGGGAGGGTGTCAGTAATTTCAGGGGCCCCCGGGAGGGTGTCAGTAATTTCCGGCCCTCTGGAGGGTGTCAGTAATTTCAGGGGCTCGGGAGGGTGTCAGCAATTTCAGGGGCCCTGGGAGGGTGTCAGTAATTTCAGGCCCTCTGGAGGGTGTCAGTCATTTCAGGGGCCCCGGGAGGGTGTCAGTAATTTCAGGGGCCCCGGGAGGGTGTCAGTAATTTCAGGGTCCCCGGAGGATGTCAGTAATTTCAGGGGCCTCCTGGAGGGTGTCAGTAATTTCAGGCCCCCGGGAGGGTGTCTGTAATTTCAGGGCCCCCGGGAGAGTGTCAGTAATTTCAGGGGCCCCCAGGAGGATGTCAGTAATTTCAGAGGCCCCGGGAGGGTGTCACTAATTTCAGGCCCTCTGGGGGGTGTCATTTCAGTAATTTCAGGCCCTCTGAGGCTCAGTAATTTCAGGGGCCCCCGGGAGAGTGTCAGTAATTTCAGGGGCCTGGGAGGGTGTCAGTAATTTCAGGCCCTCGAGAGGGTGTCAGTAATTTCAGGGGCCCTCGGGAGGGAGTCAGTAATTTCAGGGGCCCCAGGAGGGTGTCAGTAATTTCAGGCCCTCGAGAGGGTGTCAGTAATTTCAGGGGCCTTGGGAGGGTGTCAGTAATTTCAGGAGGTCCGGGAGGGTGTCAGTAATTTCAGGCCCTCGAGAGGGTGTCAGTAATTTCAGGGGCCTCGGAAGGGTGTCAGTAATTTCAGAAGCCCCGGGAGGGTGTCAGTAATTTCAGGCCCTCGAGGGGGTGTCAGTAATTTCAGGTGCCTTGGGAGGGTGTCAGTAATTTCAGGCCCCCGGGAGGGTGTCAGTTAGTTCAGGGCCCCCGGGAGGGTGTCAGTAATTTCAGAGCCCCGGGAGGGTGACAGTAATTTCAGGGGCCCCGGGAGGTGGTCAGTAATTTCAGGCCCCCGGGGGGGTGTCAGTAATTTCAGGCCCCCGGGGGGGTGTCAGTAATTTCAGGCCCCCGGGAGAGTGTCAGTAATTTCAGGGGCCCCAGGAGGGTGTCAGTAATTTCAGGGGCACCCGGGAGGGTGTCAGTAATTTCAGGGCCCCGGGAGGGTGTCAGTAATTTCAGGGGCTCGGGAGGGTGTCAGTAATTTCAGGGGCCTCGGGAGGGTGTCAGTAATTTCAGAGCCCCCGGGAGAGTGTCAGTAATTTCAGGGGCCCCCGGGGGGATGTCAGTAATTTCAGGGGCCCCGGGAGGGTGTCAGTAATTTCAGGCCCTCTGGAGGGTGTCGGTAATTTCAGGGGCCCCGGGAGGGTGTCAGTAATTTCAGGGTCCCCGGAGGGTGTCAGTAATTTCAGGGGCCCCCGGGAGGGTGTCAGTAATTTCAGGCCCTTGGGAGGGTGTCAAAATGTCAGGGGCCTGGGAGGGTGTTAGTAATTCCAGGGGCCCCCGGGAGGGTGTCAGTAATTTCAGGGGCCCCGGGAGGGTGACAGTAATTTCAGGGGCCCCCGGGAGGGTGTCAGTAATTGCAGGGGCCTGGGAGGGTGTCACTAATTTCAGGCCCTCTGGAGGGTTTCAGTAATTTCAGGGGCCCCCGGGAGGGTGTTACTAATTTCAGGGGCCTCAGGAGAGTGTCAGTAATTTCAGGGGCCCCAGGAGGGTGTCAGTAATTTCAGGCCCTCGAGAGGGTGTCAGTAATTTCAGGGGCCTTGGGAGGGTGTCAGTAATTTCAGGAGGCCTGGGAGGGTGTCAGTAATTTCAGGCCCTCGAGAGGGTGTCAGTAATTTCAGGGGCCTCGGAAGGGTGTCACTAATTTCAGGCCCTCGAGAGGGTGTCAGTAATTTCAGGAGGCCCGGGAGGGTGTCAGTAATTTCAGGCCCTCGAGAGGTTGTCAGTAATTTCAGGGGCCTCGGAAGGGTGTCAGTAATTTAAGGAGCCCCGGGAGGGTGTCAGTAATTTCAGGCCCTCGAGGGGGTGTCAGTAATTTCAGGTGCCTTGGGAGGGTGTCATTTCAGTAATTTCAGGCCCTCTGAGGGTCAGTAATTTCAGGGGCCCCCGGGAGAGTGTCAGTAATTTCAGGGGCCCGGGAGGGTGTCAGTAATTTCAGGGGCCCTCGAGGGGGTGTCAGTAATTTCAGGTGCCTTGGGAGGGTGTCATGTCAGTAATTTCAGTCCCTCTGAGGGTGTCAGTAATTTCAGGGGCCCCCGGGAGAGTGTCAGTAATTTCAGGGGCCCAGGAGGGTGTCAGTAATTTCAGGGGCCCCCGGGAGGGTGTCAGTAATTTCAGGGGCCCGGGAGGGTGTCAGTAATTTCAGGGGCCCCCGGGAGGGTGTCAGTAATTTCCGGCCCTCTGGTGGGTGTCAGTAATTTCAGGGGCTCGGGAGGGTGTCAGCAATTTCAGGGGCCCTGGGAGGGTGTCAGTAATTTCAGGCCCTCTGGAGGGTGTCAGTAATTTCAGGGGCCCCGGGAGGGTGTCAGTAATTTCTGGGTCCCCGGAGGATGTCAGTAATTTCAGGGGCCTCCTGGAGGGTGTCAGTAATTTCAGAGCCCGCGGGAGGGTGTCACTAATTTCAGGGGCCCCCAGGAGGATGTCAGTAATTTCAGAGGCCCCGGGAGGGTGTCAGTAATTTCAGGCCCTCGGGAGGGTGTGAGTAATTTCAGGGGCCCTCGGGAGGGAGTCAGTAATTTCAGGGGCCCCGGGATGGTGTTAGTAATTTCAGGGGCCTCGGGAGGGTGTCAGTAATTTCAGGCCCTCTGGAGGGTGTCAGTAATTTCAGGGGCCCCGGGAGGGTGTCAGTAATTTCAGGCCCCCGGGAGGGTGTCAGTAATTTCAAGGGCTCGGGAGGGTGTCAGCAATTTCAGGGGCCCTGGGAGGGTGTCAGTAATTTCAGGCCCTCTGGAGGGTGTCAGTCATTTCAGGGGCCCCGGGAGGGTGTCAGTAATTTCAGGGGCCCTGGGAGTGTGTCAGTAATTTCAGGGGCCCCCGGGAGGATGTCAGTAATCTCAGGGGCCCAGGGAGGGTGTCAGTAATTTCAGGCCCTCTGGAGGGTGTCAGTAATTTCAGGGCCCCGGGAGGGTGTCAGTAATTTCAGGTCCCAGGAGGGTGTCAGTAATTTCAGGGGCCCCCGGGAGGGTGTCAGTAATTTCAGGCCCTTGGGAGGGTGTCAAAATTTCAGGGGCCTGGGAGGGTGTTAGTAATTCCAGGGGCCCCCGGGAGGGTGTCAGTAATTTCAGGGGCCCCGGGAGGGTGACAGTAATTTCAGGGGCACCCGGGAGGGTGTCAGTAATTTCAGGCCCTTGGGAGGGTGTCAGTAATTTCAGGGGCCTGGGAGGGTGTCACTAATTTCAGGCCCTCTGGAGGGTTTCAGTAATTTCAGGCCCCCGGGAGGGTGCCAGTAATTTCAGGTGCCCGGCAGGGTGTCAGTTATTTCAGGCCCCCGGGAGGGTGTCAGTAATTTCAGGCCATCGGGAGAGTGTCAGTAATTTCAGGGGCCTGGGAGGGTGTCAGTAATTTCAGGCCGTCGGGAGAGTATCAGTAATTTCAGGGGCCTGGGAGGGTGTCAGTAATTTCAGGGGCCCCAGGAGGGTGTCAGTAATTTCAGGCCCTCGGGAGGGTGTCAGTAAATTCAGGGGCTCCCGGGAGGGTGTCAGTAATTTCAGGCCATCGGCAGAGTGTCAGTAATTTCAGGGGCCCGGGAGGGTGTCAGTAATTTCAGGGGCCCCCGGGAGGGTGTCAGTAATTTCCGGCCCTCTGGAGGGTGTCAGTAATTTCAGGGGCTCGGGAGGGTGTCAGCAATTTCAGGGGCCCTGGGAGGGTGTCAGTAATTTCAGGCCCTCTGGAGGGTGTCAGTCATTTCAGGGGCCCCGGGAGGGTGTCAGTAATTTCAGGGGCCCCGGGAGGGTGTCAGTAATTTCAGGGTCCCCGGGAGGGTGTCAGTAATTTCAGGGGCCCCGGGAGGGTGTCAGTAATTTCAGGGGCCCCGGGAGGGTGTCAGTAATTTCAGGGGCCCCGGGAGGGTGTCAGTAATTTCAGGGGCCTCCTGGAGGGTGTCAGTAATTTCAGGCCCCCGGGAGGGTGTCTGTAATTTCAGGGCCCCCGGGAGAGTGTCAGTAATTTCAGGGGCCCCCAGGAGGATGTCAGTAATTTCAGAGGCCCCTGGAGGGTGTCACTAATTTCAGGCCCTCTGGGGGGTGTCATTTCAGTAATTTCAGGCCCTCTGAGGCTCAGTAATTTCAGGGGCCCCCGGGAGAGTGTCAGTAATTTCAGGGGCCTGGGAGGGTGTCAGTAATTTCAGGCCCTCGAGAGGGTGTCAGTAATTTCAGGGGCCCTCGGGAGGGAGTCAGTAATTTCAGGGGCCCCAGGAGGGTGTCAGTAATTTCAGGCCCTCGAGAGGGTGTCAGTAATTTCAGGGGCCTTGGGAGGGTGTCAGTAATTTCAGGAGGCCCGGGAGGGTGTCAGTAATTTCAGGCCCTCGAGAGGGTGTCAGTAATTTCAGGGGCCTCGGAAGGGTGTCAGTAATTTCAGAAGCCCCGGGAGGGTGTCAGTAATTTCAGGCCCTCGAGGGGGTGTCAGTAATTTCAGGTGCCTTGGGAGGGTGTCATTTCAGTAATTTCAGGCCCTCTGAGGGTCAGTAATTTCAGGGGCCCCCGGGAGAGTGTCAGTAATTTCAGGGGCCCGGGAGGGTGTCAGTAATTTCAGGGGCCCTCGAGGGGGTGTCAGTAATTTCAGGTGCCTTGGGAGGGTGTCATGTCAGTAATTTCAGGCCCTCTGAGGGTGTCAGTAATTTCAGGGGCCCCCGGGAGAGTGTCAGTAATTTCAGGGGCCCAGGAGGGTGTCAGTAATTTCAGGGGCCCCCGGGAGGGTGTCAGTAATTTCCGGCCCTCTGGAGGGTGTCAGTAATTTCCGGCCCTCTGGAGGGTGTCAGTAATTTCAGGGGCTCGGGAGGGTGTCAGCAATTTCAGGGGCCCTGGGAGGGTGTCAGTAATTTCAGGCCCTCTGGAGGGTGTCAGTAATTTCAGGGGCCCCGGGAGGGTGTCAGTAATTTCAGGCCCCCGGGGGGGTGTCAGTAATTTCAGGCCCCCGGGAGGGTGTCAGTAATTTCAGGGGCCCCAGGAGGCTGTCAGTAATTTCAGGGGCACCCGGGAGGGTGTCAGTAATTTCAGGGCCCCGGGAGGGTGTCAGTAATTTCAGGGTCCCCGGAGGGTGTCAGTAATTGCAGGGGCCCCAGGAGGGTGTCAGTAATTTCAGGGGCACCCGGGAGGGTGTCAGTAATTTCAGGGCCCCGGGAGGGTGTCAGTAATTTCAGGGGCTCGGGAGGGTGTCAGTAATTTCAGGGCCCCGGGAGGGTGTCAGTAATTTCAGGCCCTCTGGAGGGTGTCGGTAATTTCAGGGGCCCTGGGAGGGTGTCAGTAATTTCAGGAGCCCCAGGAGGGTGTCAGTTATTTCAGGGGCCCCCGGGAGGGTGTCAGTAATTTCAGGCCCTCGGGAGGTTGTCAGAAATTTCAGGGGCCTTCGGGAGGGTGTCAGTAATTTCAGGCCCTCGGGAGGGTGTCAGTAATTTCAGGGGCCCTCAGGAGGTTGTCAGTAATTTCAGGGGCCCCAGGAGGGTGTCAGGAATGTCAGGGGCCCCGGGAGGGTGTCAGTAATTTCAGGGGCCTCCTGGAGGGTGTCAGTAACTTCAGGCCCTCGGGAGGGTGTCAGTAATTTCAGGGGCCCCAGGGAGGGTGTCAGTAATTTCAGGCCCTCGGGAGGGTCGGACTAATTACTGACACCCTCCCGAAGGCCCCTGAAATTACTGACACCCTCCCGAGCCCCTGAAATAACTGACACCCTCCCGGGGCCCTGAAATTACTGACACCCTCCCGGGTGCCCCTGAAATATTTCAGGGGCCACGGGAGTATGTCCGTAATTTCAGCCCCCGGGTGGGTGTCGGTAATTTCAGGCCCCCGGGAGGATGTCAGTAATTTCAGGGGCCCCAGGGAGGGTGTCAGTAATTTCAGGCCCTCGGGAGGGTGTCAGTAATTGCAGGGGCCCCGGGAGAGTGTCAGTAATTTCAGGGGCCTCAGGAGAGTGTCAGTAATTTCAGGAGCACCGGGAGGGTGTCAGTAATTTCAGGCCCTCGAGATGGTGTCAGTAATTGCAGGGGCCTTGGGAGGGTGTCAGTAATTTCAGGCCCCCGGGAGGGTGTCAGTTAGTTCAGGGCCCCCGGGAGGGTGTCAGTAATTTCAGAGCCCCGGGAGGGTGACAGTAATTTCAGGGGCCCCGGGAGGTGGTCAGTAATTTCAGAGGCCTCGGGAGGGTGTCAGTAATTTCAGGCCCCCGGGGGGGTGTCAGTAATTTCAGGCCCCCGGGAGAGTGTCAGTAATTTCAGGGGCCCCAGGAGGGTGTCAGTAATTTCAGGGGCACCCGGGAGGGTGTCAGTAATTTCAGGGGCCCCGGGAGGGTGTCAGTAATTTCAGGCCCTCTGGAGGGTGTCGGTAATTTCAGGGGCCCCGGGAGGGTGTCAGTAATTTCAGGGGCCCCGGGAGGGTGTCAGTAATTTCAGGGTCCCCGGAGGGTGTCAGTAATTTCAGGGGCCCCCGGGAGGGTGTCAGTAATTTCAGGGGCACCCGGGAGGGTGTCAGTAATTTCAGGGGCCCCAGGAGGGTGTCAGTAATTTCAGGGGCACCCGGGAGGGTGTCAGTAATTTCAGGGCCCCGGGAGGGTGTCAGTAATTTCAGGGGCTCGGGAGGGTGTCAGTAATTTCAGGGGCCCCGGGAGGGTGTCAGTAATTTCAGGCCCTCTGGAGGGTGTCGGTAATTTCAGGGGCCCCGGGAGGTTGTCAGTAATTTCAGGGTCCCCGGAGGGTGTCAGTAATTTCAGGCCCCCGGGAGGGTGTCAGTAATTTCAGGCCCTCTGGAGGGTGTCGGTAATTTCAGGGGCCCCGGGAGGGTGTCAGTAATTTCAGGGGCCCCGGGAGGGTGTCAGTAATTTCAGGGTCCCCGGAGAGTGTCAGTAATTTCAGGGGCCCCCGGGAGGGTGTCAGTAATTTCAGGCCCTTGGGAGGGTGTCAAAATGTCAGGGGCCTGGGAGGGTGTTAGTAATTCCAGGGGCCCCCGGGAGGGTGTCAGTAATTTCAGGGGCCCCGGGAGGGTGTCAGTAATTTCAGGCCCTCGAGATGGTGTCAGTAATTCCTGGGGCCCCCGGGAGGGTGTCAGTAATTTCAGGGGCCCCGGGAGGGTGACAGTAATTGCAGGGGCCCCCGGGAGGGTGTTACTAATTTCAGGCCCTCTGGAGGGTTTCAGTAATTTCAGGGGCCCCCGGGAGGGTGTTACTAATTTCAGGGGCCTCAGGAGAGTGTCAGTAATTTCAGGAGCACCGGGAGGGTGTCAGTAATTTCAGGCCCTCGAGATGGTGTCAGTAATTCCAGGGGCCCCCGGGAGGGTGTCAGTAATTTCAGGGGCCCCGGGAGGGTGTCAGTAATTTCAGGCCCTTGGGAGGGTGTCAGTAATTGCAGGGGCCTGGGAGGGTGTCACTAATTTCAGGGGCCCCGGGAGAGTGTCAGTAATTTCAGGGGCCCCCGGGAGGGTGTTACTAATTTCAGGGGCCTCAGGAGAGTGTCAGTAATTTCAGGAGCACCGGGAGGGTGTCAGTAATTTCAGGCCCTCGAGATGGTGTCAGTAATTGCAGGGGCCTTGGGAGGGTGTCAGTAATTTCAGGCCCCCGGGAGGGTGTCAGTTAGTTCAGGGCCCCCGGGAGGGTGTCAGTAATTTCAGAGCCCCGGGAGGGTGACAGTAATTTCAGGGGCCCCGGGAGGTGGTCAGTAATTTCAGAGGCCTCGGGAGGGTGTCAGTAATTTCAGGCCCCCGGGGGGGTGTCAGTAATTTCAGGCCCCCGGGAGGGTGTCAGTAATTTCAGTGGCCCCAGGAGGGTGTCAGTAATTTCAGGGGCACCCGGGAGGGTGTCAGTAATTTCAGGGCCCCGGGAGGGTGTCAGTAATTTCAGGGGCTCGGGAGGGTGTCAGTAATTTCAGGGGCCCCGGGAGGGTGTCAGTAATTTCAGGCCCTCTGGAGGGTGTCGGTAATTTCAGGGGCCCCGGGAGGGTGTCAGTAATTTCAGGTGCCTTGGGAGGGTGTCAGTAATTTCAGGAGCCCCAGGAGGGTGTCAGTTATTTCAGGGGCCCCCGGGAGGGTGTCAGTAATTTCAGGCCCTCGGGAGGTTGTCAGAAATTTCAGGGGCCTTCGGGAGGGTGTCAGTAATTTCAGGCCCTCGGGAGGGTGTCAGTAATTTCAGGGGCCCTCAGGAGGTTGTCAGTAATTTCAGGGGCCCCAGGAGGGTGTCAGTAATGTCAGGGGCCCCGGGAGGGTGTCAGTAATTTCAGGGCCCCCGGGAGGGTGTCAGTAATATCAGGGGCCTCCTGGAGGGTGTCAGTAACTTCTGGCCCTCGGGAAGGTGTCAGTAATTTCAGGGGCCCCAGGGAGGGTGTCAGTAATTTCAGGCCCTCGGGAGGGTGTCAGATATTTCAGGGGCCACGGGAGTATGTCCGTAATTTCAGCCCCCGGGTGGGTGTCGGTAATTTCAGCCCCCGGGAGGATGTCAGTAATTTCAGGGGCCCCAGGGAGGGTGTCAGTAATTTCAGGCCCTCGGGAGGTTGTCAGTAATTTCAGGGGCCCCGGGAGAGTGTCAGTAATTTCAGGGGCCCCCGGGAGGGTGTTACTAATTTCAGGGGCCTCAGGAGAGTGTCAGTAATTTCAGGAGCACCGGGAGGGTGTCAGTAATTTCAGGCCCTCGAGATGGTGTCAGTAATTGCAGGGGCCTTGGGAGGGTGTCAGTAATTTCAGGCCCCCGGGAGGGTGTCAGTTAGTTCAGGGCCCCCGGGAGGGTGTCAGTAATTTCAGGCCCCCGGGGGGGTGTCAGTAATTTCAGGCCCCCGGGAGGGTGTCAGTAATTTCAGGGGCCCCAGGAGGGTGTCAGTAATTTCAGGGGCACCCGGGAGGGTGTCAGTAATTTCAGGGCCCCGGGAGGGTGTCAGTAATTTCAGGGGCCTTCGGGAGGGTGTCAGTAGTTTCAGGGGCCCCGGGAGGGTGTCAGTAATTTCAGGCCCTCTGGAGGGTGTCGGTAATTTCAGGGGCCCCGGGAGGGTGTCAGTAATTTCAGGGGCCCCTGGGAGGATGTCAGTAATCTCAGGGGCCCAGGGAGCGTGTCAGTAATTTCAGGCCCTCTGGAGGGTGTCAGTAATTTCAGGGGCCCCGGGAGGGTGTCAGTAATTTCAGGGGCCCCGGGAGGTTGTCAGTAATTTCAGGTGCCAGGAGGGTGTCAGTAATTTCAGGGGCCCCCGGGAGGGTGTCAGTAATTTCAGGCCCTTGGGAGGGTGTCAAAATGTCAGGGGCCTGGGAGGGTGTTAGTAATTCCAGGGGCCCCCGGGAGGGTGTCAGTAATTTCAGGGGCCCCCGGGAGGGTGTCAGTAATTTCAGGCCCTTGGGAGGGTGTCAAAATGTCAGGGGCCTGGGAGGGTGTTAGTCATTCCAGGGGCCCCCGGGAGGGTGTCAGTAATTTCAGGGGCCCCGGGAGGGTGTCAGTAATTTCAGGCCCTCGAGATGGTGTCAGTAATTCCTGGGGCCCCCGGGAGGGTGTCAGTAATTTCAGGGGCCCCGGGAGGGTGACAGTAATTGCAGGGGCCCCCGGGAGGGTGTTACTAATTTCAGGCCCTCTGGAGGGTTTCAGTAATTTCAGGGGCCCCCGGGAGGGTGTTACTAATTTCAGGGGCCTCAGGAGAGTGTCAGTAATTTCAGGAGCACCGGGAGGGTGTCAGTAATTTCAGGCCCTCGAGATGGTGTCAGTAATTCCAGGGGCCCCCGGGAGGGTGTCAGTAATTTCAGGGGCCCCGGGAGGGTGTCAGTAATTTCAGGCCCTTGGGAGGGTGTCAGTAATTGCAGGGGCCTGGGAGGGTGTCACTAATTTCAGGGGCCCCGGGAGAGTGTCAGTAATTTCAGGGGCCCCCGGGAGGGTGTTACTAATTTCAGGGGCCTCAGGAGAGTGTCAGTAATTTCAGGAGCACCGGGAGGGTGTCAGTAATTTCAGGCCCTCGAGATGGTGTCAGTAATTGCAGGGGCCTTGGGAGGGTGTCAGTAATTTCAGGCCCCCGGGAGGGTGTCAGTTAGTTCAGGGCCCCCGGGAGGGTGTCAGTAATTTCAGAGCCCCGGGAGGGTGACAGTAATTTCAGGGGCCCCGGGAGGTGGTCAGTAATTTCAGAGGCCTCGGGAGGGTGTCAGTAATTTCAGGCCCCCGGGGGGGTGTCAGTAATTTCAGGCCCCCGGGAGGGTGTCAGTAATTTCAGTGGCCCCAGGAGGGTGTCAGTAATTTCAGGGGCACCCGGGAGGGTGTCAGTAATTTCAGGGCCCCGGGAGGGTGTCAGTAATTTCAGGGGCTCGGGAGGGTGTCAGTAATTTCAGGGGCCCCGGGAGGGTGTCAGTAATTTCAGGCCCTCTGGAGGGTGTCGGTAATTTCAGGGGCCCCGGGAGGGTGTCAGTAATTTCAGGTGCCTTGGGAGGGTGTCAGTAATTTCAGGAGCCCCAGGAGGGTGTCAGTTATTTCAGGGGCCCCCGGGAGGGTGTCAGTAATTTCAGGCCCTCGGGAGGTTGTCAGAAATTTCAGGGGCCTTCGGGAGGGTGTCAGTAATTTCAGGCCCTCGGGAGGGTGTCAGTAATTTCAGGGGCCCTCAGGAGGTTGTCAGTAATTTCAGGGGCCCCAGGAGGGTGTCAGTAATGTCAGGGGCCCCGGGAGGGTGTCAGTAATTTCAGGGCCCCCGGGAGGGTGTCAGTAATATCAGGGGCCTCCTGGAGGGTGTCAGTAACTTCTGGCCCTCGGGAAGGTGTCAGTAATTTCAGGGGCCCCAGGGAGGGTGTCAGTAATTTCAGGCCCTCGGGAGGGTGTCAGATATTTCAGGGGCCACGGGAGTATGTCCGTAATTTCAGCCCCCGGGTGGGTGTCGGTAATTTCAGCCCCCGGGAGGATGTCAGTAATTTCAGGGGCCCCAGGGAGGGTGTCAGTAATTTCAGGCCCTCGGGAGGTTGTCAGTAATTTCAGGGGCCCCGGGAGAGTGTCAGTAATTTCAGGGGCCCCCGGGAGGGTGTTACTAATTTCAGGGGCCTCAGGAGAGTGTCAGTAATTTCAGGAGCACCGGGAGGGTGTCAGTAATTTCAGGCCCTCGAGATGGTGTCAGTAATTGCAGGGGCCTTGGGAGGGTGTCAGTAATTTCAGGCCCCCGGGAGGGTGTCAGTTAGTTCAGGGCCCCCGGGAGGGTGTCAGTAATTTCAGGCCCCCGGGGGGGTGTCAGTAATTTCAGGCCCCCGGGAGGGTGTCAGTAATTTCAGGGGCCCCAGGAGGGTGTCAGTAATTTCAGGGGCACCCGGGAGGGTGTCAGTAATTTCAGGGCCCCGGGAGGGTGTCAGTAATTTCAGGGGCCTTCGGGAGGGTGTCAGTAGTTTCAGGGGCCCCGGGAGGGTGTCAGTAATTTCAGGCCCTCTGGAGGGTGTCGGTAATTTCAGGGGCCCCGGGAGGGTGTCAGTAATTTCAGGGGCCCCTGGGAGGATGTCAGTAATCTCAGGGGCCCAGGGAGCGTGTCAGTAATTTCAGGCCCTCTGGAGGGTGTCAGTAATTTCAGGGGCCCCGGGAGGGTGTCAGTAATTTCAGGGGCCCCGGGAGGTTGTCAGTAATTTCAGGTGCCAGGAGGGTGTCAGTAATTTCAGGGGCCCCCGGGAGGGTGTCAGTAATTTCAGGCCCTTGGGAGGGTGTCAAAATGTCAGGGGCCTGGGAGGGTGTTAGTAATTCCAGGGGCCCCCGGGAGGGTGTCAGTAATTTCAGGGGCCCCGGGAGGGTGACAGTAATTTCAGGGGCCCCCGGGAGGGTGTCAGTAATTTCAGGGGCCTGGGAGGGTGTCACTAATTTCAGGCCCTCTGGAGGGTTTCAGTAATATCAGGCCCCCGGGAGGGTGTCAGTAATTTCAGGCCCTCTGGAGGGTGTCAGTAATTTCAGGGGCCCGGCAGGGTGTCAGTTATTTCAGGCCCCCGGGAGGGTGTCAGTAATTTCAGGCCCCCGGGACGGTGTCAGTAATTTCAGGGGCCTCGGGAGGGTGTCAGCAATTTCAGGGGCCCCCGGGAGGTTGTCAGTAATTTCAGGGGCCCCGGGAGGGTGTCAGTAATTTCAGGGGCCCCCGGGAGGGTGTCAGTAATTTCAGGGGCCCCAGGAGGGTGTCAGCAATTTCAGGGGCCCCCGGGAGGGTGTCAGTAATTTCAGGGGCCCCGGGAGGGTGTCAGTAATTTCAGGGTCCTCGGGAGGGTGTCAGTAATTTCAGGGGCCCCAGGAGGGTGTCAGTAATTTCAGGCCCTCGGGAGGGTGTCAGTAATTTCAGGCCATCGGGAGAGTGTCAGTAATTTCAGGGGCCTGGGAGGGTGTCAGTAATTTCAGGGGGCCCAGGAGGGTGTCAGTAATTTCAGGCCCTCGGGAGGGTGTCAGTAATTTCAGGGGCTCCCGGGAGGGTGTCAGTAATTTCAGGCCATCGGGAGAGTGTCAGTAATTTCAGGGGCCCGGGAGGGTGTCAGTAATTTCAGGGGCCCCCGGGAGGGTGTCAGTAATTTCCGGCCCTCTGGAGGGTGTCAGTAATTTCAGGGGCTCGGGAGGGTGTCAGCAATTTCAGGGGCCCTGGGAGGGTGTCAGTAATTTCAGGCGCTCTGGAGGGTGTCAGTCATTTCAGGGGCCCCGGGAGGGTGTCAGTAATTTCAGGGGCCCTGGGAGGGTGTAAGTAATTTCAGGGTCCCCGGAGGATGTCAGTAATTTCAGGGTCCCCGGAGGGTGTTAGTAATTTTAGAGCCCCCGGGAGAGTGTCAGTAATTTCAGGGGCCCCCGGGAGGATGTCAGTAATCTCAGGGGCCCAGGGAGGGTGTCAGTAATTTCAGGCCCTCTGGAGGGTGTCAGTAATTTCAGGGCCCCGGGAGGGTGTCAGTAATTTCAGGGGCCCCGGGAGGTTGTCCGTAATTTCAGGTCCCAGGAGGGTGTCAGTAATTCCAGGGGCCCCCGGGAGGGTGTCAGTAATTTCAGGCCCTTGGGAGGGTGTCAAACTTTCAGGGGCCTGGGAGGGTGTTAGTAATTCCAGGGGCCCCCGGGAGGGTGTCAGTAATTTCAGGGGCCCCGTGAGGGTGACAGTAATTTCAGGGGCACCCGGGAGGGTGTCAGTAATTTCAGGCCCTTGGGAGGGTGTCAGTAATTTCAGGGGCCCCAGGAGGGTGTCAGCAATTTCAGGGGCCCCCGGGAGGGTGTCAGTAATTTCAGGGGCCCCGGGAGGGTGTCAGTAATTTCAGGGTCCTCGGGAGGGTGTCAGTAATTTCAGGGGCTACAGGAGGGTGTCAGTAATTTCAGGCCCTCGGGAGGGTGTCAGTAATTTCAGGGGCGCCCGGGAGGGTGTCAGTAATTTCAGGGGCCCCGGGAGGGTGTCAGTAATTTCAGGGTCCTCGGGAGGGTGTCAGTAATTTCAGGGGCCCCAGAAGGGTGTCAGTAATTTCAGGCCCTCGGGAGGGTGTCAGTAATTTCAGGGGCGCCCGGGAGGGTGTCAGTAATTTCAGGCCATCGGGAGAGTGTCAGTAATTTCAGGGGCCTGGGAGGGTGTCAGTAATTTCAGGGGGCCCAGGAGGGTGTCAGTAATTTCAGGCCCTCGGGAGGGTGTCAGTAATTTCAGGGGCTCCCGGGAGGGTGTCAGTAATTTCAGGCCATCGGGAGAGTGTCAGTAATTTCTTGGGCCCGGGAGGGTGTCAGTAATTTCAGGGGCCCCCGGGAGGGTGTCAGTAATTTCCGGCCCTCTGGAGGGTGTCAGTAATTTCAGGGGCTCGGGAGGGTGTCAGCAATTTCAGGGGCCCTGGGAGGGTGTCAGTAATTTCAGGCGCTCTGGAGGGTGTCAGTCATTTCAGGGGCCCCGGGAGGGTGTCAGTAATTTCAGGGGCCCTGGGAGGGTGTCAGTAATTTCAGGGTCCCCGGAGGATGTCAGTAATTTCAGGGTCCCCGGAGGGTGTTAGTAATTTCAGAGCCCCCGGGAGAGTGTCAGTAATTTCAGGGGCCCCCGGGAGGATGTCAGTAATCTCAGGGGCCCAGGGAGGGTGTCAGTAATTTCAGGCCCTCTGGAGGGTGTCAGTAATTTCAGGGCCCCGGGAGGGTGTCAGTAATTTCAGGGGCCCCGGGAGGTTGTCAGTAATTTCAGGTCCCAGGAGGGTGTCAGTAATTTCAGGGGCCTCCGGGAGGGTGTCAGTAATTTCAGGCCCTTGGGAGGGTGGCAAAATTTCAGGGGCCTTGGAGGGTGTTAGTAATTCCAGGGGCCCCCGGGAGGGTGTCAGTAATTTCAGGGGCCCCGGGAGGGTGACAGTAATTTCAGGGGCACCCGGGAGGGTGTCAGTAATTTCAGGCCCTTGGGAGGGTGTCAGTAATTTCAGGCCCTCTGGAGGGTTTCAGTAATTTCAGGCCCCCGGGAGGGTGTCAGTAATTTCAGGCCCTCTGGAGGGTGCCAGTAATTTCAGGTGCCCGGCAGGGTGTCAGTTATTTCAGGCCCCCGGGAGGGTGTCAGTAATTTCAGGCCCTCTGGAGGGTGTCAGTAATTTCAGGCCCTTGGGAGGGTGTCAGTAATTTCAGGGGCCTGGGAGGGTGTCACTAATTTCAGGCCCTCTGGAGGGTTTCAGTAATTTCAGGCCCCCGGGAGGGTGTCAGTAATTTCAGGCCCTCTGGAGGGTGCCAGTAATTTCAGGTGCCCGGCAGGGTGTCAGTTATTTCAGGCCCCCGGGAGGGTGTCAGTAATTTCAGGGGCCCCGGGAGGGTGTCAGTAATTTCAGGGTCCTCGGGAGGGTGTCAGTAATTTCAGGGGCCCCAGGAGGGTGTCAGTAATTTCAGGGGCCCCCGGGAGGGTGTCAGTAATTTCAGGGGCCCCAGGAGGGTGTCAGCAATTTCAGGGGCCCCCGGGAGGGTGTCAGTAATTTCAGGGGCCCCGGGAGGGTGTCAGTAATTTCAGGGTCCTCGGGAGGGTGTCAGTAATTTCAGGGGCCCCAGGAGGGTGTCAGTAATTTCAGGCCCTCGGGAGGGTGTCAGTAATTTCAGGGGCGCCCGGGAGGGTGTCAGTAATTTCAGGCCATCGGGAGAGTGTCAGTAATTTCAGGGGCCTGGGAGGGTGTCAGTAATTTCAGGGGGCCCAGGAGGGTGTCAGTAATTTCAGGCCCTCGGGAGGGTGTCAGTAATTTCAGGGGCTCCCGGGAGGGTGTCAGTAATTTCAGGCCATCGGGAGAGTGTCAGTAATTTCAGGGGCCCGGGAGGGTGTCAGTAATTTCAGGGGCCCCCGGGAGGGTGTCAGTAATTTCCGGCCCTCTGGAGGGTGTCAGTAATTTCAGGGGCTCGGGAGGGTGTCAGCAATTTCAGGGGCCCTGGGAGGGTGTCAGTAATTTCAGGCGCTCTGGAGGGTGTCAGTCATTTCAGGGGCCCCGGGAGGGTGTCAGTAATTTCAGGGGCCCTGGGAGGGTGTAAGTAATTTCAGGGTCCCCGGAGGATGTCAGTAATTTCAGGGTCCCCGGAGGGTGTTAGTAATTTTAGAGCCCCCGGGAGAGTGTCAGTAATTTCAGGGGCCCCCGGGAGGATGTCAGTAATCTCAGGGGCCCAGGGAGGGTGTCAGTAATTTCAGGCCCTCTGGAGGGTGTCAGTAATTTCAGGGCCCCGGGAGGGTGTCAGTAATTTCAGGGGCCCCGGGAGGTTGTCAGTAATTTCAGGTCCCAGGAGGGTGTCAGTAATTTCAGGGGCCCCCGGGAGGGTGTCAGTAATTTCAGGCCCTTGGGAGGGTGTCAAAATTTCAGGGGCCTGGGAGGGTGTTAGTAATTCCAGGGGCCCCCGGGAGGGTGTCAGTAATTTCAGGGGCCCCGTGAGGGTGACAGTAATTTCAGGGGCACCCGGGAGGGTGTCAGTAATTTCAGGCCCTTGGGAGGGTGTCAGTAATTTCAGGGGCCCCAGGAGGGTGTCAGCAATTTCAGGGGCCCCCGGGAGGGTGTCAGTAATTTCAGGGGCCCCGGGAGGGTGTCAGTAATTTCAGGGTCCTCGGGAGGGTGTCAGTAATTTCAGGGGCTACAGGAGGGTGTCAGTAATTTCAGGCCCTCGGGAGGGTGTCAGTAATTTCAGGGGCGCCCGGGAGGGTGTCAGTAATTTCAGGGGCCCCGGGAGGGTGTCAGTAATTTCAGGGTCCTCGGGAGGGTGTCAGTAATTTCAGGGGCCCCAGGAGGGTGTCAGTAATTTCAGGCCCTCGGGAGGGTGTCAGTAATTTCAGGGGCTCCCGGGAGGGTGTCAGTAATTTCAGGCCATCGGGAGAGTGTCAGTAATTTCAGGGGCCTGGGAGGGTGTCAGTAATTTCAGGGGGCCCAGGAGGGTGTCAGTAATTTCAGGCCCTCGGGAGGGTGTCAGTAATTTCAGGGGCTCCCGGGAGGGTGTCAGTAATTTCAGGCCATCGGGAGAGTGTCAGTAATTTCTTGGGCCCGGGAGGGTGTCAGTAATTTCAGGGGCCCCCGGGAGGGTGTCAGTAATTTCCGGCCCTCTGGAGGGTGTCAGTAATTTCAGGGGCTCGGGAGGGTGTCAGCAATTTCAGGGGCCCTGGGAGGGTGTCAGTAATTTCAGGCGCTCTGGAGGGTGTCAGTCATTTCAGGGGCCCCGGGAGGGTGTCAGTAATTTCAGGGGCCCTGGGAGGGTGTCAGTAATTTCAGGGTCCCCGGAGGATGTCAGTAATTTCAGGGTCCCCGGAGGGTGTTAGTAATTTCAGAGCCCCCGGGAGAGTGTCAGTAATTTCAGGGGCCCCCGGGAGGATGTCAGTAATCTCAGGGGCCCAGGGAGGGTGTCAGTAATTTCAGGCCCTCTGGAGGGTGTCAGTAATTTCAGGGCCCCGGGAGGGTGTCAGTAATTTCAGGGGCCCCGGGAGGTTGTCAGTAATTTCAGGTCCCAGGAGGGTGTCAGTAATTTCAGGGGCCCCCGGGAGGGTGTCAGTAATTTCAGGCCCTTGGGAGGGTGTCAAAATTTCAGGGGCCTTGGAGGGTGTTAGTAATTCCAGGGGCCCCCGGGAGGGTGTCAGTAATTTCAGGGGCCCCGGGAGGGTGACAGTAATTTCAGGGGCACCCGGGAGGGTGTCAGTAATTTCAGGCCCTTGGGAGGGTGTCAGTAATTTCAGGCCCTCTGGAGGGTTTCAGTAATTTCAGGCCCCCGGGAGGGTGTCAGTAATTTCAGGCCCTCTGGAGGGTGCCAGTAATTTCAGGTGCCCGGCAGGGTGTCAGTTATTTCAGGCCCCCGGGAGGGTGTCAGTAATTTCAGGCCCTCTGGAGGGTGTCAGTAATTTCAGGCCCTTGGGAGGGTGTCAGTAATTTCAGGGGCCTGGGAGGGTGTCACTAATTTCAGGCCCTCTGGAGGGTTTCAGTAATTTCAGGCCCCCGGGAGGGTGTCAGTAATTTCAGGCCCTCTGGAGGGTGCCAGTAATTTCAGGTGCCCGGCAGGGTGTCAGTTATTTCAGGCCCCCGGGAGGGTGTCAGTAATTTCAGGCCATCGGGAGAGTGTCAGTGATTTCAGGGGCCTGGGAGGGTGTCAGTAATTTCAGGCCGTCGGGAGAGTATCAGTAATTTCAGGGGCCTGGGAGGGTGTCAGTAATTTCAGGGGCCCCAGGAGGGTGTCAGTAATTTCAGGCCCTCGGGAGGGTGTCAGTAATTTCAGGGGCTCCCGGGAGGGTGTCAGTAATTTCAGGCCATCGGGAGAGTGTCAGTAATTTCAGGGGCCCGGGAGGGTGTCAGTAATTTCAGGGGCCCCCGGGAGGGTGTCAGTAATTTCCGGCCCTCTGGAGGGTGTCAGTAATTTCAGGGGCTCGGGAGGATGTCAGCAATTTCAGGGGCCCTGGGAGGGTGTCAGTAATTTCAGGCCATCTGGAAGGTGTCAGTCATTTCAGGGGCCCCGGGAGGGTGTCAGTAATTTCAGGGGCCCCGGGAGGGTGTCAGTAATTTCAGGGGCCCCGGGAGGGTGACAGTAATTTCAGGGGCCTGGGAGGGGGTCACTAATTTCAGGCCCTCTGGAGGGTGTCAGTAATTTCAGGGGCCCGGCAGGGTGTCAGTTATTTCAGGGGCCTGGGAGGGGGTCACTAATTTCAGGCCCTCTGGAGGGTGTCAGTAATTTCAGGGGCCCGGCAGGGTGTCAGTTATTTCAGGCCCCCGGGAGGGTGTCAGTAATTTCAGGCCCCCGGGACGGTGTCAGTAATTTCAGGGGCCTCGGGAGGGTGTCAGTAATTTCAGGGGCCCCAGGAGGGTGTCAGCAATTTCAGGGGCCCCCGGGAGGGTGTCAGTAATTTCAGGGGCCCCGGGAGGGTGTCAGTAATTTCAGGGTCCTCGGGAGGGTGTCAGTAATTTCAGGGGCCCCAGGAGGGTGTCAGTAATTTCAGGACCTCGGGAGGGTGTCAGTAATTTCAGGGGCGCCCGGGAGGGTGTCAGTAATTTCAGGCCATCGGGAGAGTGTCAGTAATTTCAGGCCCCCGGGAGGGTGTCAGTAATTTCAGGGGCCTGGGAGGGTGTCACTAATTTCAGGCCCTCTGGAGGGTGTCAGTAATTTCAGGGGCCCGGCAGGGTGTCAGTTATTTCAGGCCCCCGGGAGGGTGTCAGTAATTTCAGGCCCTCTGGAGGGTGTCGGTAATTTCAGGGGCCCCGGGAGGGTGTCAGTAATTTCAGGGGCCCCTGGGAGGATGTCAGTAATCTCAGGGGCCCAGGGAGCGTGTCAGTAATTTCAGGCCCTCTGGAGGGTGTCAGTAATTTCAGGGGCCCCGGGAGGGTGTCAGTAATTTCAGGGGCCCCGGGAGGTTGTCAGTAATTTCAGGTGCCAGGAGGGTGTCAGTAATTTCAGGGGCCCCCGGGAGGGTGTCAGTAATTTCATGCCCTTGGGAGGGTGTCAAAATGTCAGGGGCCTGGGAGGGTGTTACTAATTCCAGGGGCCCCCGGGAGGGTGTCAGTAATTTCAGGGGCCCCGGGAGGGTGACAGTAATTTCAGGGGCCCCCGGGAGGGTGTCAGTAATTTCAGGGGCCTGGGAGGGTGTCACTAATTTCAGGCCCTCTGGAGGGTTTCAGTAATTTCAGGCCCCCGGGAGGGGGTCAGTAATTTCAGGCCCTCTGGAGGGTGTCAGTAATTTCAGGGGCCCGGCAGGGTGTCAGTTATTTCAGGCCCCCGGGAGGGTGTCAGTAATTTCAGGCCCCCGGGACGGTGTCAGTAATTTCAGGGGCCTCGGGAGGGTGTCAGCAATTTCAGGGGCCCCCGGGAGGTTGTCAGTAATTTCAGGGGCCCCGGGAGGGTGTCAGTAATTTCAGGGTCCTCGGGAGGGTGTCAGTAATTTCAGGGGCCCCAGGAGGGTGTCAGCAATTTCAGGGGCCCCCGGGAGGGTGTCAGTAATTTCAGGGGCCCCGGGAGGGTGTCAGTAATTTCAGGGTCCTCGGGAGGGTGTCAGTAATTTCAGGGGCCCCAGGAGGGTGTCAGTAATTTCAGGCCCTCGGGAGGGTGTCAGTAATTTCAGGGGCGCCCGGGAGGGTGTCAGTAATTTCAGGCCATCGGGAGAGTTTCAGTAATTTCAGGGGCCTGGGAGGGTGTCAGTAATTTCAGGGGGCCCAGGAGGGTGTCAGTAATTTCAGGCCCTCGGGAGGGTGTCAGTAATTTCAGGGGCTCCCGGGAGGGTGTCAGTAATTTCAGGCCATCGGGAGAGTGTCAGTAATTTCAGGGGCCCGGGAGGGTGTCAGTAATTTCAGGGCCCCCGGGAGGGTGTCAGTAATTTCCGGCCCTCTGGAGGGTGTCAGTAATTTCAGGGGCTCGGGAGGGTGTCAGCAATTTCAGGGGCCCTGGGAGGGTGTCAGTAATTTCAGGCGCTCTGGAGGGTGTCAGTCATTTCAGGGGCCCCGGGAGGGTGTCAGTAATTTCAGGGGCCCTGGGAGGGTGTAAGTAATTTCAGGGTCCCCGGAGGATGTCAGTAATTTCAGGGTCCCCGGAGGGTGTTAGTAATTTCAGAGCCCCCGGGAGAGTGTCAGTAATTTCAGGGGCCCCCGGGAGGATGTCAGTAATCTCAGGGGCCCAGGGAGGGTGTCAGTAATTTCAGGCCATCTGGAGGGTGTCAGTAATTTCAGGGCCCCGGGAGGGTGTCAGTAATTTCAGGGGCCCCGGGAGGGTGTCAGTAATTTCAGGCCCTTGGGAGGGTGTCAAAATTTCAGGGGCCTGGGAGGGTGTTAGTAATTCCAGGGGCCCCCGGGAGGGTGTCAGTAATTTCAGGGGCCCCGGGAGGGTGACAGTAATTTCAGGGGCACCCGGGAGGGTGTCAGTAATTTCAGGCCCTTGGGAGGGTGTCAGTAATTTCAGGGGCCCCAGGAGGGTGTCAGCAATTTCAGGGGCCCCCGGGAGGGTGTCAGTAATTTCAGGGGCCCCGGGAGGGTGTCAGTAATTTCAGGGTCCTCGGGAGGGTGTCAGTAATTTCAGGGGCTACAGGAGGGTGTCAGTAATTTCAGGCCCTCGGGAGGGTCTCAGTAATTTCAGGGGCGCCCGGGAGGGTGTCAGTAATTTCAGGGGCCCCGGGAGGGTGTCAGTAATTTCAGGGTCCTCGGGAGGGTGTCAGTAATTTCAGGGGCCCCAGGAGGGTGTCAGTAATTTCAGGCCCTCGGGAGGGTGTCAGTAATTTCAGGGGCGCCCGGGAGGGTGTCAGTAATTTCAGGCCATCGGGAGAGTGTCAGTAATTTCAGGGGCCTGGGAGGGTGTCAGTAATTTCAGGTGGCCCAGGAGGGTGTCAGTAATTTCAGGCCCTCGGGAGGGTGTCAGTAATTTCAGGGGCTCCCGGGAGGGTGTCAGTAATTTCAGGCCATCGGGAGAGTGTCAGTAATTTCTTGGGCCCGGGAGGGTGTCAGTAATTTCAGGGGCCCCCGGGAGGGTGTCAGTAATTTCCGGCCCTCTGGAGGGTGTCAGTAATTTCAGGGGCTCGGGAGGGTGTCAGCAATTTCAGGGGCCCTGGGAGGGTGTCAGTAATTTCAGGCGCTCTGGAGGGTGTCAGTCATTTCAGGGGCCCCGGGAGGGTGTCAGTAATTTCAGGGGCCCTGGGAGGGTGTCAGTAATTTCAGGGTCCCCGGAGGATGTCAGTAATTTCAGGGTCCCCGGAGGGTGTTAGTAATTTCAGAGCCCCCGGGAGAGTGTCAGTAATTTCAGGGGCCCCCGGGAGGATGTCAGTAATCTCAGGGGCCCAGGGAGGGTGTCAGTAATTTCAGGCCCTCTGGAGGGTGTCAGTAATTTCAGGGCCCCTGGAGGGTGTCAGTAATTTCAGGGGCCCCGGGAGGTTGTCAGTAATTTCAGGTCCCAGGAGGGTGTCAGTAATTTCAGGGGCCCCCGGGAGGGTGTCAGTAATTTCAGGCCCTTGGGAGGGTGTCAAAATTTCAGGGGCCTTGGAGGGTGTTAGTAATTCCAGGGGCCCCCGGGAGGGTGTCAGTAATTTCAGGGGCCCCGGGAGGGTGACAGTAATTTCAGGGGCACCCGGGAGGGTGTCAGTAATTTCAGGCCCTTGGGAGGGTGTCAGTAATTTCAGGGGCCTGGGAGGGTGTCACTAATTTCAGGCCCTCTGGAGGGTTTCAGTAATTTCAGGCCCCCGGGAGGGTGTCAGTAATTTCAGGCCCTCTGGAGGGTGCCAGTAATTTCAGGTGCCCGGCAGGGTGTCAGTTATTTCAGGCCCCCGGGAGGGTGTCAGTAATTTCAGGCCATCGGGAGAGTGTCAGTGATTTCAGGGGCCTGGGAGGGTGTCAGTAATTTCAGGCCGTCGGGAGAGTATCAGTAATTTCAGGGGCCTGGGAGGGTGTCAGTAATTTCAGGGGCCCCAGGAGGGTGTCAGTAATTTCAGGCCCTCGGGAGGGTGTCAGTAATTTCAGGGGCTCCCGGGAGGGTGTCAGTAATTTCAGGCCATCGGGAGAGTGTCAGTAATTTCAGGGGCCCGGGAGGGTGTCAGTAATTTCAGGGGCCCCCGGGAGGGTGTCAGTAATTTCCGGCCCTCTGGAGGGTGTCAGTAATTTCAGGGGCTCAGGAGGATGTCAGCAATTTCAGGGGCCCTGGGAGGGTGTCAGTAATTTCAGGCCCTCTGGAAGGTGTCAGTCATTTCAGGGGCCCCGGGAGGGTGTCAGTAATTTCAGGGGCCCCGGGAGGGTGTCAGTAATTTCAGGGGCCCCGGGAGGGTGACAGTAATTTCAGGGGCCCCCGGGAGGGTGTCAGTAATTTCAGGGGCCTGGGAGGGGGTCACTAATTTCAGGCCCTCTGGAGGGTGTCAGTAATTTCAGGGGCCCGGCAGGGTGTCAGTTATTTCAGGCCCCCGGGAGGGTGTCAGTAATTTCAGGCCCCCGGGACGGTGTCAGTAATTTCAGGGGCCTCGGGAGGGTGTCAGTAATTTCAGGGGCCCCAGGAGGGTGTCAGCAATTTCAGGGGCCCCCGGGAGGGTGTCAGTAATTTCAGGGGCCCCGGGAGGGTGTCAGTAATTTCAGGGTCCTCGGGAGGGTGTCAGTAATTTCAGGGGCCCCAGGAGGGTGTCAGTAATTTCAGGCCCTCGGGAGGGTGTCAGTAATTTCAGGGGCGCCCGGGAGGGTGTCAGTAATTTCAGGCCATCGGGAGAGTGTCAGTAATTTCAGGCCCCCGGGAGGGTGTCAGTAATTTCAGGGGCCTGGGAGGGTGTCACTAATTTCAGGCCCTCTGGAGGGTGTCAGTAACTTCAGGGGCCCGGCAGGGTGTCAGTTATTTCAGGCCCCCGGGAGGGTGTCAGTAATTTCAGGCCCCCGGGACGGTGTCAGTAATTTCAGGGGCCTCGGGAGGGTGTCAGTAATTTCAGGGGCCCCAGGAGGGTGTCAGCAATTTCAGGGGCCCCCGGGAGGGTGTCAGTAATTTCAGGGGCCCCGGGAGGGTGTCAGTAATTTCAGGGGCCCCAGGAGGGTGTCAGTAATTTCAGGCCCACGGGAGGGTGTCAGTAATTTCAGGGGCGCCCGGGAGGGTGTCAGTAATTTCAGGCCATCGGGAGAGTGTCAGTAATTTCAGGCCCCCGGGAGGGTGTCAGTAATTTCAGGGGCCTGGGAGGGTGTCACTAATTTCAGGCCCTCTGGAGGGTGTCAGTAATTTCAGGGGCCCGGCAGGGTGTCAGTTATTTCAGGCCCCCGGGAGGGTGTCAGTAATTTCAGGCCCCCGGGAGGGTGTCAGTAAATTCAGGGGCCTCGGGAGGGTGTCAGTAATTTCAGGCCCTCTGAGGGTCAGTAATTTCAGGGGCCCCCGGGAGAGTGTCAGTAATTTCAGGGGCCCGGGAGGGTGTCAGTAATTTCAGGGGCCCTCGAGGGGGTGTCAGTAATTTCAGGTGCCTTGGGAGGGTGTCATGTCAGTAATTTCAGGCCCTCTGAGGGTGTCAGTAATTTCAGGGGCCCGGCAGGGTGTCAGTAATTTCAGGCCCCCGGGACGGTGTCAGTAATTTCAGGGGCCTCGGGAGGGTGTCAGTAATTTCAGGGGCCCCAGGAGGGTGTCAGCAATTTCAGGGGCCCCCGGGAGGGTGTCAGTAATTTCAGGGGCCCCGGGAGGGTGTCAGTAATTTCAGGGGCCCCAGGAGGGTGTCAGTAATTTCAGGCCCTCGGGAGGGTGTCAGTAATTTCAGGCCCTCTGGAGGGTGTCAGTAATTTCAGGGGCCCGGCAGGGTGTCAGTAATTTCAGGCCCCCGGGACGGTGTCAGTAATTTCAGGGGCCTCGGGAGGGTGTCAGTAATTTCAGGGGCCCCAGGAGGGTGTCAGCAATTTCAGGGGCCCCCGGGAGGGTGTCAGTAATTTCAGGGGCCCCGGGAGGGTGTCAGTAATTTCAGGGGCCCCAGGAGGGTGTCAGTAATTTCAGGCCCTCGGGAGGGTGTCAGTAATTTCAGGGGCGCCCGGGAGGGTGTCAGTAATTTCAGGCCATCGGGAGAGTGTCAGTAATTTCAGGCCCCCGGGAGGGTGTCAGTAATTTCAGGGGCCTGGGAGGGTGTCACTAATTTCAGGCCCTCTGGAGGGTGTCAGTAATTTCAGGGGCCCGGCAGGGTGTCAGTTATTTCAGGCCCCCGGGAGGGTGTCAGTAATTTCAGGCCCCCGGGACGGTGTCAGTAAATTCAGGGGCCTCGGGAGGGTGTCAGTAATTTCAGGGGCCCCAGGAGGGTGTCAGCAATTTCAGGGGCCCCCGGGAGGGTGTCAGTAATTTCAGGGGCCCCGGGAGGGTGTCAGTAATTTCAGGGTCCTCGGGAGGGTGTCAGTAATTTCAGGGGCCCCAGGAGGGTGTCAGTAATTTCAGGCCCTCGGGAGGGTGTCAGTAATTTCAGGGGCGCCCGGGAGGGTGTCAGTAATTTCAGGCCATCGGGAGAGTGTCAGTAATTTCAGGGGCCTGGGAGGGTGTCAGTAATTTCAGGGGGCCCAGGAGGGTGTCAGTAATTTCAGGCCCTCGGGAGGGTGTCAGTAATTTCAGGGGCTCCCGGGAGGGTGTCAGTAATTTCAGGCCATCGGGAGAGTGTCAGTAATTTCAGGGGCCCGGGAGGGTGTCAGTAATTTCAGGGGCCCCCGGGAGGGTGTCAGTAATTTCCGGCCCTCTGGAGGGTGTCAGTAATTTCAGGGGCTCGGGAGGGTGTCAGCAATTTCAGGGGCCCTGGGAGGGTGTCAGTAATTTCAGGCCCTCTGGAGGGTGTCAGTCATTTCAGGGGCCCCGGGAGGGTGTCAGTAATTTCAGGGTCCCCGGAGGATGTCAGTAATTTCAGGGTCCCCGGAGGGTGTTAGTAATTTCAGAGCCCCCGGGAGAGTGTCAGTAATTTCAGGGGCCCCCGGGAGGATGTCAGTAATCTCAGGGGCCCAGGGAGGGTGTCAGTAATTTCAGGCCCTCTGGAGGGTGTCAGTAATTTCAGGGCCCCGGGAGGGTGTCAGTAATTTCAGGGGCCCCGGGAGGTTGTCAGTAATTTCAGGTCCCAGGAGGGTGTCAGTAATTTCAGGGGCCCCCGGGAGGGTGTCAGTAATTTCAGGCCCTTGGGAGGGTGTCAAAATTCAGGGGCCTGGGAGGGTGTTAGTAATTCCAGGGGCCCCCGGGAGGGTGTCAGTAATTTCAGGGGCCCCGGGAGGGTGACAGTAATTTCAGGGGCACCCGGGAGGGTGTCAGTAATTTCAGGCCCTTGGGAGGGTGTCAGTAATTTCAGGGGCCTGGGAGGGTGTCACTAATTTCAGGCCCTCTGGAGGGTTTCAGTAATTTCAGGCCCCCGGGAGGGTGTCAGTAATTTCAGGCCCTCTGGAGGGTGCCAGTAATTTCAGGTGCCCGGCAGGGTGCCAGTTATTTCAGGCGCCCGGGAGGGTGTCAGTAATTTCAGGCCATCGGGAGAGTGTCAGTAATTTCAGGGGCCTGGGAGGGTGTCAGTAATTTCAGGCCGTCGGGAGAGTATCAGTAATTTCAGGGGCCTGGGAGGGTGTCAGTAATTTCAGGGGCCCCAGGAGGGTGTCAGTAATTTCAGGCCCTCGGGAGGGTGTCAGTAATTTCAGGGGCTCCCGGGAGGGTGTCAGTAATTTCAGGCCATCGGGAGAGTGTCAGTAATTTCAGGGGCCCGGGAGGGTGTCAGTAATTTCAGGGGCCCCCGGGAGGGTGTCAGTAATTTCCGGCCCTCTGGAGGGTGTCAGTAATTTCAGGGGCTCGGGAGGATGTCAGCAATTTCAGGGGCCCTGGGAGGGTGTCAGTAATTTCAGGCCCTCTGGAGGGTGTCAGTCATTTCAGGGGCCCCGGGAGGGTGTCAGTAATTTCAGGGGCCCCGGATGATGTCAGTAATTTCAGGGGCCTCCTGGAGGGTGTCAGTAATTTCAGAGCCCCCGGGAGAGTGTCAGTAATTTCTGGGGCCCCGGGAGGGTGTCAGTAATTTCAGGCCCTCTGGAGGGTGTCAGTAATTATAGGGGCCCCGGGAGGGTGTCAGTAATTTCAGGCCCCCGGGAGAGTGTCAGTAATTTCAGGGGCCCCCAGGAGGATGTCAGTAATTTCAGAGGCCCCGGGAGGGTGTCACTAATTTCAGGCCCTCTGGAGGGTGTCAGTAATTTCAGGGGCCCCGGGAGGGTGTCAGTAATTTCAGGCCCCCGGGAGGGTGTCAGTAATTTCAGGCCCTCGGGAGGGTGTCAGTAATTTCAGGGGCCCTCGGGAGGGAGTCAGTAATTTCAGGGGCCCCAGGAGGGTGTCAGTAATTTCAGGCCCTCGAGAGGGTGTCAGTAATTTCAGGGGCCCTCGGGAGGGAGTCAGTAATTTCAGGGGCCCCAGGAGGGTGTCAGTAATTTCAGGCCCTCGAGAGGGTGTCAGTAATTTCAGGGGCCTTGGGAGGGTGTCAGTAATTTCAGGAGGCCCGGGAGGGTGTCAGTAATTTCAGGCCCTCGAGAGGGTGTCAGTAATTTCAGGGGCCTCGGAAGGGTGTCAGTAATTTCAGAAGCCCCGGGAGGGTGTCAGTAATTTCAGGCCCTCGAGGAGGTGTCAGTAATTTCAGGTGCCTTGGGAGGGTGTCATTTCAGTAATTTCAGGCCCTCTGAGGGTCAGTAATTTCAGGGGCCCCCGGGAGAGTGTCAGTAATTTCAGGGGCCCGGGAGGGTGTCAGTAATTTCAGGGGCCCTCGAGGGGGTGTCAGTAATTTCAGGTGCCTTGGGAGGGTGTCATTTCAGTAATTTCAGGCCCTCTGAGGGTGTCAGTAATTTCAGGGGCCCCCGGGAGAGTGTCAGTAATTTCAGGGGCCCAGGAGGGTGTCAGTAATTTCAGGGGCCCCCGGGAGGGTGTCAGTAATTTCCGGCCCTCTGGTGGGTGTCAGTAATTTCAGGGGCTCGGGAGGGTGTCAGCAATTTCAGGGGCCCTGGGAGGTTGTCAGTAATTTCAGGCCCTCTGGAGGGTGTCAGTAATTTCAGGGGCCCCGGGAGGGTGTCAGTAATTTCAGGCCCCCGGGAGGGTGTCAGTAATTTCAGGCCCTCGGGAGGGTGTGAGTAATTTCAGGGGCCCTCGGGAGGGAGTCAGTAATTTAAGGGGCCCCGGGATGGTGTTAGTAATTTCAGGGGCCTCGGGAGGGTGTCAGTAATTTCAGGCCCTCGGGAGGGTGTGAGTAATTTCAGGGGCCCTCGGGAGGGAGTCAGTAATTTAAGGGGCCCCGGGATGGTGTTAGTAATTTCAGGCCCTCTGGAGGGTGTCAGTCATTTCAGGGGCCCCGGGAGGGTGTCAGTAATTTCAGGGGCCCCGGGAGGGTGTCAGTAATTTCAGGGTCCCCGGAGGATGTCAGTAACTTCAGGGGCCTCCTGGAGGGTGTCAGTAATTTCAGAGCCCCCGGGAGAGTGTCAGTAATTTCAGGGGCCCCCGGGGGGATGTCAGTAATTTCAGGCCCTCTGGAGGGTGTCAGTAATTTCAGGGGCCCCGGGAGGGTGTCAGTAATTTCAGGCCCCCGGGAGGGTGTCAGTAATTTCAGGCCCTTGGGAGGGTGTCAGTAATTTCAGGGGCCTGGGAGGGTGTCACTAATTTCAGGCCCTCTGGAGGGTTTCAGTAATTTCAGGCCCCCGGGAGGGTGTCAGTAATTTCAGGTGCCTTGGGAGGGTGTCATGTCAGTAATTTCAGGCCCTCTGAGGGTGTCAGTAATTTCAGGGGCCCGGCAGGGTGTCAGTAATTTCAGGCCCCCGGGACGGTGTCAGTAATTTCAGGGGCCTCGGGAGGGTGTCAGTAATTTCAGGGGCCCCAGGAGGGTGTCAGCAATTTCAGGGGCCCCCGGGAGGGTGTCAGTAATTTCAGGGGCCCCGGGAGGGTGTCAGTAATTTCAGGGGCCCCAGGAGGGTGTCAGTAATTTCAGGCCCTCGGGAGGGTGTCAGTAATTTCAGGCCCTCTGGAGGGTGTCAGTAATTTCAGGGGCCCGGCAGGGTGTCAGTAATTTCAGGCCCCCGGGACGGTGTCAGTAATTTCAGGGGCCTCGGGAGGGTGTCAGTAATTTCAGGGGCCCCAGGAGGGTGTCAGCAATTTCAGGGGCCCCCGGGAGGGTGTCAGTAATTTCAGGGGCCCCGGGAGGGTGTCAGTAATTTCAGGGGCCCCAGGAGGGTGTCAGTAATTTCAGGCCCTCGGGAGGGTGTCAGTAATTTCAGGGGCGCCCGGGAGGGTGTCAGTAATTTCAGGCCATCGGGAGAGTGTCAGTAATTTCAGGCCCCCGGGAGGGTGTCAGTAATTTCAGGGGCCTGGGAGGGTGTCACTAATTTCAGGCCCTCTGGAGGGTGTCAGTAATTTCAGGGGCCCGGCAGGGTGTCAGTTATTTCAGGCCCCCGGGAGGGTGTCAGTAATTTCAGGCCCCCGGGACGGTGTCAGTAAATTCAGGGGCCTCGGGAGGGTGTCAGTAATTTCAGGGGCCCCAGGAGGGTGTCAGCAATTTCAGGGGCCCCCGGGAGGGTGTCAGTAATTTCAGGGGCCCCGGGAGGGTGTCAGTAATTTCAGGGTCCTCGGGAGGGTGTCAGTAATTTCAGGGGCCCCAGGAGGGTGTCAGTAATTTCAGGCCCTCGGGAGGGTGTCAGTAATTTCAGGGGCGCCCGGGAGGGTGTCAGTAATTTCAGGCCATCGGGAGAGTGTCAGTAATTTCAGGGGCCTGGGAGGGTGTCAGTAATTTCAGGGGGCCCAGGAGGGTGTCAGTAATTTCAGGCCCTCGGGAGGGTGTCAGTAATTTCAGGGGCTCCCGGGAGGGTGTCAGTAATTTCAGGCCATCGGGAGAGTGTCAGTAATTTCAGGGGCCCGGGAGGGTGTCAGTAATTTCAGGGGCCCCCGGGAGGGTGTCAGTAATTTCCGGCCCTCTGGAGGGTGTCAGTAATTTCAGGGGCTCGGGAGGGTGTCAGCAATTTCAGGGGCCCTGGGAGGGTGTCAGTAATTTCAGGCCCTCTGGAGGGTGTCAGTCATCTCA
Source organism: Heterodontus francisci (assembly GCF_036365525.1). Taxonomy (NCBI): domain Eukaryota; kingdom Metazoa; phylum Chordata; class Chondrichthyes; order Heterodontiformes; family Heterodontidae; genus Heterodontus; species Heterodontus francisci. Next base: position 5,313,526 of record NC_090375.1, on the reverse strand, counting down.
GGGGCCCCGGGAGGGTGTCAGTAATTTCAGGGTCCCCGGAGGATGTCAGTAATTTCAGGGTCCCCGGAGGGTGTTAGTAATTTCAGAGCCCCCGGGAGAGTGTCAGTAATTTCAGGGGCCCCCGGGAGGATGTCAGTAATCTCAGGGGCCCAGGGAGGGTGTCAGTAATTTCAGGCCCTCTGGAGGGTGTCAGTAATTTCAGGGCCCCGGGAGGGTGTCAGTAATTTCAGGGGCCCCGGGAGGTTGTCAGTAATTTCAGGTCCCAGGAGGGTGTCAGTAATTTCAGGGGCCCCCGGGAGGGTGTCAGTAATTTCAGGCCCTTGGGAGGGTGTCAAAATTCAGGGGCCTGGGAGGGTGTTAGTAATTCCAGGGGCCCCCGGGAGGGTGTCAGTAATTTCAGGGGCCCCGGGAGGGTGACAGTAATTTCAGGGGCACCCGGGAGGGTGTCAGTAATTTCAGGCCCTTGGGAGGGTGTCAGTAATTTCAGGGGCCTGGGAGGGTGTCACTAATTTCAGGCCCTCTGGAGGGTTTCAGTAATTTCAGGCCCCCGGGAGGGTGTCAGTAATTTCAGGCCCTCTGGAGGGTGCCAGTAATTTCAGGTGCCCGGCAGGGTGCCAGTTATTTCAGGCGCCCGGGAGGGTGTCAGTAATTTCAGGCCATCGGGAGAGTGTCAGTAATTTCAGGGGCCTGGGAGGGTGTCAGTAATTTCAGGCCGTCGGGAGAGTATCAGTAATTTCAGGGGCCTGGGAGGGTGTCAGTAATTTCAGGGGCCCCAGGAGGGTGTCAGTAATTTCAGGCCCTCGGGAGGGTGTCAGTAATTTCAGGGGCTCCCGGGAGGGTGTCAGTAATTTCAGGCCATCGGGAGAGTGTCAGTAATTTCAGGGGCCCGGGAGGGTGTCAGTAATTTCAGGGGCCCCCGGGAGGGTGTCAGTAATTTCCGGCCCTCTGGAGGGTGTCAGTAATTTCAGGGGCTCGGGAGGATGTCAGCAATTTCAGGGGCCCTGGGAGGGTGTCAGTAATTTCAGGCCCTCTGGAGGGTGTCAGTCATTTCAGGGGCCCCGGGAGGGTGTCAGTAATTTCAGGGGCCCCGGGAGGGTGTCAGTAATTTCAGGGTCCCCGGATGATGTCAGTAATTTCAGGGGCCTCCTGGAGGGTGTCAGTAATTTCAGGCCCTCTGGAGGGTGTCAGTAATTATAGGGGCCCCGGGAGGGTGTCAGTAATTTCAGGCCCCCGGGAGAGTGTCAGTAATTTCAGGGGCCCCCAGGAGGATGTCAGTAATTTCAGAGGCCCCGGGAGGGTGTCAGTAATTTCAGGGTCCCCGGGAGAGTGTCAGTAATTTCTGGGGCCCCGGGAGGGTGTCAGTAATTTCAGGGGCCCCGGGAGGGTGTCAGTAATTTCAGGGTCCCCGGGAGAGTGTCAGTAATTTCTGGGGCCCCGGGAGGGTGTCAGTAATTTCAGGCCCTCTGGAGGGTGTCAGTAATTATAGGGGCCCCGGGAGGGTGTCAGTAATTTCAGGCCCCCGGGAGAGTGTCAGTAATTTCAGGGGCCCCCAGGAGGATGTCAGTAATTTCAGAGGCCCCGGGAGGGTGTCACTAATTTCAGGCCCTCTGGAGGGTGTCAGTAATTTCAGGGGCCCCGGGAGGGTGTCAGTAATTTCAGGCCCCCGGGAGGGTGTCAGTAATTTCAGGCCCTCGGGAGGGTGTCAGTAATTTCAGGGGCCCTCGGGAGGGAGTCAGTAATTTCAGGGGCCCCAGGAGGGTGTCAGTAATTTCAGGCCCTCGAGAGGGTGTCAGTAATTTCAGGGGCCCTCGGGAGGGAGTCAGTAATTTCAGGGGCCCCAGGAGGGTGTCAGTAATTTCAGGCCCTCGAGAGGGTGTCAGTAATTTCAGGGGCCTTGGGAGGGTGTCAGTAATTTCAGGAGGCCCGGGAGGGTGTCAGTAATTTCAGGCCCTCGAGAGGGTGTCAGTAATTTCAGGGGCCTCGGAAGGGTGTCAGTAATTTCAGAAGCCCCGGGAGGGTGTCAGTAATTTCAGGCCCTCGAGGAGGTGTCAGTAATTTCAGGTGCCTTGGGAGGGTGTCATTTCAGTAATTTCAGGCCCTCTGAGGGTCAGTAATTTCAGGGGCCCCCGGGAGAGTGTCAGTAATTTCAGGGGCCCGGGAGGGTGTCAGTAATTTCAGGGGCCCTCGAGGGGGTGTCAGTAATTTCAGGTGCCTTGGGAGGGTGTCATTTCAGTAATTTCAGGCCCTCTGAGGGTGTCAGTAATTTCAGGGGCCCCCGGGAGAGTGTCAGTAATTTCAGGGGCCCAGGAGGGTGTCAGTAATTTCAGGGGCCCCCGGGAGGGTGTCAGTAATTTCCGGCCCTCTGGTGGGTGTCAGTAATTTCAGGGGCTCGGGAGGGTGTCAGCAATTTCAGGGGCCCTGGGAGGTTGTCAGTAATTTCCGGCCCTCTGGTGGGTGTCAGTAATTTCAGGCCCCCGGGAGGGTGTCAGTAATTTCAGGGGCCCCGGGAGGGTGTCAGTAATTTCAGGCCCCCGGGAGGGTGTCAGTAATTTCAGGCCCTCGGGAGGGTGTGAGTAATTTCAGGGGCCCTCGGGAGGGAGTCAGTAATTTAAGGGGCCCCGGGATGGTGTTAGTAATTTCAGGGGCCTCGGGAGGGTGTCAGTAATTTCAGGCCCTCGGGAGGGTGTGAGTAATTTCAGGGGCCCTCGGGAGGGAGTCAGTAATTTAAGGGGCCCCGGGATGGTGTTAGTAATTTCAGGCCCTCTGGAGGGTGTCAGTCATTTCAGGGGCCCCGGGAGGGTGTCAGTAATTTCAGGGGCCCCGGGAGGGTGTCAGTAATTTCAGGGTCCCCGGAGGATGTCAGTAACTTCAGGGGCCTCCTGGAGGGTGTCAGTAATTTCAGAGCCCCCGGGAGAGTGTCAGTAATTTCAGGGGCCCCCGGGGGGATGTCAGTAATTTCAGGCCCTCTGGAGGGTGTCAGTAATTTCAGGGGCCCCGGGAGGGTGTCAGTAATTTCAGGCCCCCGGGAGGGTGTCAGTAATTTCAGGCCCTTGGGAGGGTGTCAGTAATTTCAGGGGCCTGGGAGGGTGTCACTAATTTCAGGCCCTCTGGAGGGTTTCAGTAATTTCAGGTGCCCGGCAGGGTGTCAGTTATTTCAGGCCCCCGGGAGAGTGTCAGTAATTTCAGGGGCCTGGGAGGGTGTCAGTAATTTCAGGGTCCCCGGAGGATGTCAGTAATTTCAGGGGCCTCCTGGAGGGTATCAGTAATTTCAGGCCCCCGGGAGGGTGTCAGTAATTTCAGGCCCTCGGGAGGGTGTGAGTAATTTCAGGGGCCCTCGGGAGGGAGTCAGTAATTTCAGGGGCCCCGGGATGGTGTTGGTAATTTCAGGGGCCTCGGGAGGGTGTCAGTAATTTCAGAGCCCCCGGGAGAGTGTCAGTAATTTCAGGGGCCCCCGGGGGGATGTCAGTAATTTCAGGGGCCCCGGGAGGGTGTCAGTAATTTCAGGCCCTCTGGAGGGTGTCAGTAATTTCAGGGGCCCCGGGAGGGTGTCAGTAATTTCAGGCCCCCGAGAGGGTGTCAGTAATTTCAGGGGCTCGGGAGGGTGTCAGCAATTTCAGGGGCCCTGGGAGGGTGTCAGTAATTTCAGGCCCTCTGGAGGGTGTCAGTCATTTCAGGGGCCCCGGGAGGGTGTCAGTAATTTCAGGGGCCCTGGGAGGGTGTCAGTAATTTCAGGGTCCCCGGAGGATGTCAGTAATTTCAGGGTCCCCGGAGGGTGTTAGTAATTTCAGAGCCCCCGGGAGAGTGTCAGTAATTCAGGGGCCCCCGGGAGGATGTCAGTAATCTCAGGGGCCCAGGGAGGGTGTCAGTAATTTCAGGCCCTCTGGAGGGTGTCAGTAATTTCAGGGCCCCGGGAGGGTGTCAGTAATTTCAGGTCCCAGGAGGGTGTCAGTAATTTCAGGGGCCCCCGGGAGGGTGTCAGTAATTTCAGGCCCTTGGGAGGGTGTCAAAATTTCAGGGGCCTGGGAGGGTGTTAGTAATTCCAGGGGCCCCCGGGAGGGTGTCAGTAATTTCAGGGGCCCCGGGAGGGTGACAGTAATTTCAGGGGCACCCGGGAGGGTGTCAGTAATTTCAGGCCCTTGGGAGGGTGTCAGTAATTTCAGGGGCCTGGGAGGGTGTCACTAATTTCAGGCCCTCTGGAGGGTTTCAGTAATTTCAGGCCCCCGGGAGGGTGTCAGTAATTTCAGGCCCTCTGGAGGGTGCCAGTAATTTCAGGTGCCCGGCAGGGTGTCAGTTATTTCAGGCCCCCGGGAGAGTGTCAGTAATTTCAGGGGCCTGGGAGGGTGTCAGTAATTTCAGGCCGTCGGGAGAGTATCAGTAATTTCAGGGGCCTGGGAGGGTGTCAGTAATTTCAGGGGCCCCAGGAGGGTGTCAGTAATTTCAGGCCCTCGGGAGGGTGTCAGTAAATTCAGGGGCTCCCGGGAGGGTGTCAGTAATTTCAGGCCATCGGGAGAGTGTCAGTAATTTCAGGGGCCCGGGAGGGTGTCAGTAATTTCAGGGGCCCCCGGGAGGGTGTCAGTAATTTCCGGCCCTCTGGAGGGTGTCAGTAATTTCAGGGGCTCGGGAGGGTGTCAGCAATTTCAGGGGCCCTGGGAGGGTGTCAGTAATTTCAGGCCCTCTGGAGGGTGTCAGTCATTTCAGGGGCCCCGGGAGGGTGTCAGTAATTTCAGGGGCCCCGGGAGGGTGTCAGTAATTTCAGGGTCCCCGGAGGATGTCAGTAATTTCAGGGGCCTCCTGGAGGGTGTCAGTAATTTCAGAGCCCCCGGGAGAGTGTCAGTAATTTCAGGGGCCCCCGGGGGGATGTCAGTAATTTCTGGGGCCCCGGGAGGGTGTCAGTAATTTCAGGCCCTCTGGAGGGTGTCAGTAATTTTAGGGGCCCCGGGAGGGTGTCAGTAATTTCAGGCCCCCGGGAGGGTGTCTGTAATTTCAGGGCCCCCGGGAGAGTGTCAGTAATTTCAGGGGCCTGGGAGGGTGTCAGTAATTTCAGGCCGTCGGGAGAGTATCAGTAATTTCAGGGGCCTGGGAGGGTGTCAGTAATTTCAGGGGCCCCAGGAGGGTGTCAGTAATTTCAGGCCCTCGGGAGGGTGTCAGTAAATTCAGGGGCTCCCGGGAGGGTGTCAGTAATTTCAGGCCATCGGGAGAGTGTCAGTAATTTCAGGGGCCCGGGAGGGTGTCAGTAATTTCAGGGGCCCCCGGGAGGGTGTCAGTAATTTCCGGCCCTCTGGAGGGTGTCAGTAATTTCAGGGGCTCGGGAGGGTGTCAGCAATTTCAGGGGCCCTGGGAGGGTGTCAGTAATTTCAGGCCCTCTGGAGGGTGTCAGTCATTTCAGGGGCCCCGGGAGGGTGTCAGTAATTTCAGGGTCCCCGGAGGATGTCAGTAATTTCAGGGGCCTCCTGGAGGGTGTCAGTAATTTCAGAGCCCCCGGGAGAGTGTCAGTAATTTCAGGGGCCCCCGGGGGGATGTCAGTAATTTCTGGGGCCCCGGGAGGGTGTCAGTAATTTCAGGCCCTCTGGAGGGTGTCAGTAATTTTAGGGGCCCCGGGAGGGTGTCAGTAATTTCAGGCCCCCGGGAGGGTGTCTGTAATTTCAGGGCCCCCGGGAGAGTGTCAGTAATTTCAGGGGCCCCCGGGGGGATGTCAGTAATTTCAGGGGCCCCGGGAGGGTGTCAGTAATTTCAGGCCCTCTGGAGGGTGTCAGTAATTTCAGGGGCCCCGGGAGGGTGTCAGTAATTTCAGGCCCCCGGGAGGGTGTCAGTAATTTCAGGCCCTTGGGAGGGTGTCAGTAATTTCAGGGGCCTGGGAGGGTGTCACTAATTTCAGGCCCTCTGGAGGGTTTCAGTAATTTCAGGTGCCCGGCAGGGTGTCAGTTATTTCAGGCCCCCGGGAGAGTGTCAGTAATTTCAGGGGCCTGGGAGGGTGTCAGTAATTTCAGGCCGTCGGGAGAGTATCAGTAATTTCAGGGGCCTGGGAGGGTGTCAGTAATTTCAGGGGCCCCAGGAGGGTGTCAGTAATTTCAGGCCCTCGGGAGGGTGTCAGTAAATTCAGGGGCTCCCGGGAGGGTGTCAGTAATTTCAGGCCATCGGGAGAGTGTCAGTAATTTCAGGGGCCCGGGAGGGTGTCAGTAATTTCAGGGGCCCCCGGGAGGGTGTCAGTAATTTCCGGCCCTCTGGAGGGTGTCAGTAATTTCAGGGGCTCGGGAGGGTGTCAGCAATTTCAGGGGCCCTGGGAGGGTGTCAGTAATTTCAGGCCCTCTGGAGGGTGTCAGTCATTTCAGGGGCCCCGGGAGGGTGTCAGTAATTTCAGGGGCCCCGGGAGGGTGTCAGTAATTTCAGGGTCCCCGGAGGATGTCAGTAATTTCAGGGGCCTCCTGGAGGGTGTCAGTAATTTCAGAGCCCCCGGGAGAGTGTCAGTAATTTCAGGGGCCCCCGGGGGGATGTCAGTAATTTCTGGGGCCCCGGGAGGGTGTCAGTAATTTCAGGCCCTCTGGAGGGTGTCAGTAATTTTAGGGGCCCCGGGCGGGTGTCAGTAATTTCAGGCCCCCGGGAGGGTGTCTGTAATTTCAGGGCCCCCGGGAGAGTGTCAGTAATTTCAGGGGCCCCCAGGAGGATGTCAGTAATTTCAGAGGCCCCGGGAGGGTGTCACTAATTTCAGGCCCTCTGGAGGGTGTCATTTCAGTAATTTCAGGCCCTCTGAGGGTCAGAAATTTCAGGGGCCCCCGGGAGAGTGTCAGTAATTTCAGGGGCCCGGGAGGGTGTCAGTAATTTCAGGCCCTCGAGAGGGTGTCAGTAATTTCAGGGGCCCTCGGGAGGGAGTCAGTAATTTCAGGGGCCCCAGGAGGGTGTCAGTAATTTCAGGCCCTCGAGAGGGTGTCAGTAATTTCAGGTGCCTTGGGAGGGTGTCATTTCAGTAATTTCAGGCCCTCTGAGGGTCAGTAATTTCAGGGGCCCCCGGGAGAGTGTCAGTAATTTCAGGGGCCCGGGAGGGTGTCAGTAATTTCAGGCCCTCGAGGGGGTGTCAGTAATTTCAGGTGCCTTGGGAGGGTGTCATGTCAGTAATTTCAGGCCCTCTGAGGGTGTCAGTAATTTCAGGGGCCCCCGGGAGAGTGTCAGTAATTTCAGGGGCCCAGGAGGGTGTCAGTAATTTCAGGGGCCCCCGGGAGGGTGTCAGTAATTTCCGGCCCTCTGGTGGGTGTCAGTAATTTCAGGGGCTCGGGAGGGTGTCAGCAATTTCAGGGGCCCTGGGAGGGTGTCAGTAATTTCAGGCCCTCTGGAGGGTGTCAGTAATTTCAGGGGCCCCGGGAGGGTGTCAGTAATTTCAGGGTCCCCGGAGGATGTCACTAATTTCAGGGGCCCCCAGGAGGATGTCAGTAATTTCAGGCCCCCGGGAGGGTGTCAGTAATTTCAGGCCCTCGGGAGGGTGTGAGTAATTTCAGGGGCCCTCGGGAGGGAGTCAGTAATTTCAGGGGCCCCGGGATGGTGTTAGTAATTTCAGGGGCCTCGGGAGGGTGTCAGTAATTTCAGAGCCCCCGGGAGAGTGTCAGTAATTTCAGGGGCCCCCGGGGGGATGTCAGTAATTTCAGGGGCCCCGGGAGGGTGTCAGTAATTTCAGGCCCTCTGGAGGGTGTCAGTAATTTCAGGGGCCCCGGGAGGGTGTCAGTAATTTCAGGCCCCCGGGAGGGTGTCAGTAATTTCAGGCCCTCGGGAGGGTCAGTAATTTCAGGGGCCCTCGGGAGGGAGTCAGTAATTTCAGGGCCCCCGGGAGGGTGTCAGTAATTTCAGGCCCTCGGGAGGGTGTCAGTAATTTCAGGGGCCCTCGAGAGGGTGTCAGTAAATTCAGGGGCCTTGGGAGGGAGTCAGTAATTTCAGGAGGCCCGGGAGGGTGTCAGTAATTTCAGGCCCTCGAGAGGGTGTCAGTAATTTCAGGGGCCTCGGAAGGGTGTCAGTAATTTCAGAAGCCCCGGTAGGGTGTCAGTAATTTCAGGCCCTCGAGGGGGTGTCAGTAATTTCAGGTGCCTTGGGAGGGTGTCATTTCAGTAATTTCAGGCCCTCTGAGGGTCAGTAATTTCAGGGGCCCCTGGGAGAGTGTCAGTAATTTCAGGGGCCCGGGAGGGTGTCAGTAATTTCAGGGGCCCTCGAGGGGGTGTCAGTAATTTCAGGTGCCTTGGGAGGGTGTCATGTCAGTAATTTCAGGCCCTCTGAAGATGTCAGTAATTTCAGGGGCCCGGGAGGGTGTCAGTAATTTCAGGGGCCCCCGGGAGGCTGTCAGTAATTTGCAGCCCTCTGGAGGGTGTCAGTAATTTCAGGGGCTCGGGAGGGTGTCAGCAATTTCAGGGGCCCTGGGAGGGTGTCAGTAATTTCAGGCCCTCTGGAGGGTGTCAGTCATTTCAGGGGCCCCTGGAGGGTGTCAGTAATTTCAGGGGCCCCGGGAGGGTGTCAGTAATTTCAGGGTCCCCGGAGGATGTCAGTAATTTCAGGGGCCTCCTGGAGGGTGTCAGTAATTTCAGAGCCCCCGGGAGGGTGTCACTAATTTCAGGCCCTCTGGAGGATGTCAGTAATTTCAGGGGCCCCCAGGAGGATGTCACTAATTTCAGGCCCTCTGGAGGGTGTCAGTAATTTCAGGGGCCCCGGGAGGGTGTCAGTAACTTCAGGTCCCCCGGGAGGGTGTCAGTAATTTCAGGCCCTCGGGAGGGTGTCAGTAATTTCAGGGGCCCTCGGGAGGGTGTCAGTTATTTCAGGGGCCCCGGGATGGTGTTAGTAATTTCAGGGGCCTCGGGAGGGTGTCAGTAATTTCAGGAGCCCCAGGAGGGTGTCAGTAATTTCAGGCCCTCGAGAGGGTGTCAGTAATTTCAGGGGCCTTGGGAGGGTGTCAGTAATTTCAGGAGGCCCGGGAGGGTGTCAGTAATTTCAGGCCCTCGAGGGGGTGTCAGTAATTTCAGGTGCCTTGGGAGGGTGTCAGTAATTTCAGGGGCCCCCAGGAGGGTGTCAGTAAATTCAGGAGCCCCCAGAAGAATGTCAGTAATTTCAGGTGCCCCCAGGAGCTGTCAGTAAGTTCAGGGGCCCCGGGAGAGTGTCAGTAATTTCAGGCCCCCGGGAGGGTGTCAGTAATTTCAGGGGCCCCGGGAGGGTGTCAGTAATTTCAGGGCCCCCACGAGGTGTCAGTAATTTCAGGGCGCCCGGGAGGGTGTCGGTAATTTCAGGGCCCCCAGGAGTGTGTCAGTAATTTTAGGCCCCCGGGAGGGTGTCAGTAATTTCATGTCCCCGGGAGGGTGTCAGTAATTTCAGGGCCCTGGGAGGATGTCAGTAATTTCAGGCCCCTGGGAGGGTGTCAGTAATTTCAGGGCCCCCGGGAGAGGTTCATTAATTTCAGGCCCCTGGGAGGGTGTCAGAAATTTCAGGGCCCCCGGGAGAGGTTCATTAATTTCAGGGGCCCTGGGAGGGTGTCAGTAATTTCAGGGCCCCCGGGAGGGTTTCAGTAATTTCAGGGGCCCCCGGGAGGGTGTCAGTAACTTCAGGGCCCCTCAGGAAGTTGTCAGTAATTTCAGGCCCCCGGGAGGGTGTCAGTAATTTCAGGGGCCACGGGAGGGTGTCAGTAATTTCAGGGCCCCCACGAGGTGTCAGTAATTTCAGGGCGTCCGGGAGGGTGTCGGTAATTTCAGGGCGCCCGGGAGGGTGTCGGTAATTTCAGGGCCCCCAGGAGTGTGTCAGTAATTTTAGGCCCCCGGGAGGGTGTCAGTAATTTCATGTCCCCGGGAGGGTGTCAGTAATTTCAGGGCCCTGGGAGGATGTCGGTAATTTCAGGGCCCCCAGGAGTGTGTCAGTAATTTTAGGCCCCCGGGAGAGGTTCATTAATTTCAGGCCCCCGGGAGGGTGTCAGTAATTTCAGGGGCCCCGGGAGGGTGTCAGTAATTTCATGTCCCCGGGAGGGTGTCAGTAATTTCAGGGGCCCCACGAGGTGTCAGTAATTTCATGTCCCCGGGAGGGTGTCAGTAATTTCAGGGCCCTGGGAGGATGTCGGTAATTTCAGGCCCCTGGGAGGGTGTCAGTAATTTCAGGGCCCCCGGGAGAGGTTCATTAATTTCAGGGCCCCCGGGAGGGTTTCAGTAATTTCAGGGGCCCCCAGGAGGGTGTCAGTAATTTCAGGGCCCCGGGAGGGTGTCAGTAATTTCAGGGCCCCTCAGGAAGTTGTCAGTAATTTCAGGCCCCCGGGAGGGTGTCAGTAATTTCAGGGGCCCCCCGGAGGGTGTCAGTAATTTCAGGGCCCCCGGGTGGGTGTCGGTAATTTCAGGCCCCCGGGAGGGTGTCAGTAATTTCAGGGGCCCAGGGAGGGTGTCAGTATTTTCAGGTGCCCCCAGGAGCTGTCAGTAATTTCAGGGGCCCCGGGAGAGTGTCAGTAATTTCAGGGGCCCCGGGAGGGTGTCAGTAATTTCAGGGGCCCCAGGGAGGGTGTCAGTAATTTCAGGGGCCCCTAGAGGGTGTCAGTAATTTCAGGCCCTCGGCAGGGTGTCAGTAATTTCAGGGGCCCTCGGGAGGGTGTCAGTAATTTCAGGGGCACCCGGGAGGGTGTCAATAATTTCAGGCCCTCGGGAGAGTGTTCGTAATTTCAGGGCCCCCCGGGAGGGAGTCACTAATTTCAGCGGCCCCCAGGATGGTGTCAGTAACTTCAGGCCCTCGGGAGGGTGTCAGTAATTTCAGGGGCCCCAGGGAGGGTGTAAGTAATTTCAGGCCCTCAGGAGGGTGTCAGAAATTTCAGGGGCCCCGGGAGGGTGTCAGTAATTTCAGGGCCCCCGGGAGGGTTTCAGTAATTTCAGGGGCCCCCAGGAGGGTGTCAGTAATTTCAGGGCCCCGGGAGGGTGTCAGTAATTTCAGGGCCCCTCAGGAAGTTGTCAGTAATTTCAGGCCCCCGGGAGGGTGTCAGTAATTTCAGGGGCCCCCCGGAGGGTGTCAGTAATTTCAGGGCCCCCGGGTGGGTGTCGGTAATTTCAGGCCCCCGGGAGGGTGTCAGTAATTTCAGGGGCCTCGGGAGGGTGTCAGTAATTTCAGGGGCCCAGGGAGGGTGTCAGTATTTTCAGGTGCCCCCAGGAGCTGTCAGTAATTTCAGGGGCCCCGGGAGAGTGTCAGTAATTTCAGGGGCCCCGGGAGGGTGTCAGTAATTTCAGGGGCCCCAGGGAGGGTGTCAGTAATTTCAGGGGCCCCTAGAGGGTGTCAGTAATTTCAGGCCCTCGGCAGGGTGTCAGTAATTTCAGGGGCCCTCGGGAGGGTGTCAGTAATTTCAGGGGCACCCGGGAGGGTGTCAATAATTTCAGGCCCTCGGGAGAGTGTTCGTAATTTCAGGGCCCCCCGGGAGGGAGTCACTAATTTCAGCGGCCCCCAGGATGGTGTCAGTAACTTCAGGCCCTCGGGAGGGTGTCAGTAATTTCAGGGGCCCCAGGGAGGGTGTAAGTAATTTCAGGCCCTCGGGAGGGTGTCAGAAATTTCAGGGGCCCCGGGAGGATGTCGGTAATTTCAGCCCCCGGGTGGGTGTCGGTAATTTCAGGCCCCCGGGAGGATGTCAGTAATTTCAGGGGCCCCGGGAGGGTGTCAGTAATTTCAGGGCCCCTCAGGAAGTTGTCAGTAATTTCAGGCCCCCGGGAGGGTGTCAGTAATTTCAGGGGCCCTGGGAGTGTGTCAGTAACTTCAGGGGCCCCCCGGAGGGTGTCAGTAATTTCAGGGCCCCCGGGAGGATGACGGTAATTTCTGCCCCCGGGTGGGTGTCGGTAATTTCAGGCCCCCGGGAGGGTGTCAGTAATTTCAGGGGCCCCGGGAGGGTGTCAGTAATTTCATGTCCCCGGGAGGGTGTCAGTAATTTCAGGGGCCCCACGAGGTGTCAGTAATTTCATGTCCCCGGGAGGGTGTCAGTAATTTCAGGGCCCTGGGAGGATGTCGGTAATTTCAGGCCCCTGGGAGGGTGTCAGTAATTTCAGGGCCCCCGGGAGAGGTTCATTAATTTCAGGGGCCCTGGGAGGGTGTCAGTAATTTCAGGGCCCCCGGGAGGGTTTCAGTAATTTCAGGGGCCCCCAGGAGGGTGTCAGTAATTTCAGGGCCCCGGGAGGGTCTCAGTAATTTCAGGGCCCCTCAGGAAGTTGTCAGTAATTTCAGGCCCCCGGGAGGGTTTCAGTAATTTCAGGGGCCCTGGGAGTGTGTCAGTAATTTCAGGGGCCCCCAGGAGGGTGTCAGTAATTTCAGGGCCCCCGGGAGGATGACGGTAATTTCTGCCCCCGGGTGGGTGTCGGTAATTTCAGGCCCCCGGGAGGGTGTCAGTAATTTCAGGGGCCCCGGGAGGGTGTCAGTAATTTCAGGGGCCCAGGGAGGGTGTCAGTATTTTCAGGTGCCCCCAGGAGCTGTCAGTAATTTCAGGGGCCCCGGGAGAGTGTCAGTAATTTCAGGGGCCCCGGGAGGGTGTCAGTAATTTCAGGTGCCCCTAGAGGGTGTCAGTAATTACAGGCCCTCGGCAGGGTGTCAGTAATTTCAGGGGCCCTCGGGAGGGTGTCAGTAATTTCAGGGGCACCCGGGAGGGTGTCAATAATTTCAGGCCCTCGGGAGAGTGTTCGTAATTTCAGGGCCCCCCGGGAGGGAGTCACTAATTTCAGCGGCCCCCAGGATGGTGTCAGTAACTTCAGGCCCTCGGGAGGGTGTCAGAAATTTCAGGGGCCGCGGGAGGATGTCGGTAATTTCAGCCCCCGGGTGGGTGTCGGTAATTTCAGGCCCCCGGGAGGATGTCAGTAATTTCAGGGGCCCCGGGAGGGTGTCAGTAATTTCAGGCCCCCGGGAGGATGTCGGTAATTTCAGCCCCCGGGTGGGTGTCGGTAATTTCAGGCCCCCGGGAGGATGTCAGTAATTTCAGGGGCCCCGGGAGGGTGTCAGTAATTTCAGGGCCCCTCAGGAAGTTGTCAGTAATTTCAGGCCCCCGGGAGGGTGTCAGTAATTTCAGGGGCCCTGGGAGTGTGTCAGTAACTTCAGGGGCCCCCCGAAGGGTGTCAGTAATTTCAGGGCCCCCGGGAGGATGACGGTAATTTCTGCCCCCGGGTGGGTGTCGGTAATTTCAGGCCCCCGGGAGGGTGTCAGTAATTTCAGGGGCCCCGGGAGGGTGTCAGTAATTTCATGTCCCCGGGAGGGTGTAAGTAATTTCAGGGCCCTGGGAGGATGTCGGTAATTTCAGGCCCCTGGGAGGGTGTCAGTAATTTCAGGGCCCCCGGGAGAGGTTCATTAATTTCAGGGGCCCTGGGAGGGTGTCAGTAATTTCAGGGCCCCCGGGAGGGTTTCAGTAATTTCAGGGGCCCCCAGGAGGGTGTCAGTAATTTCAGGGCCCCGGGAGGGTGTCAGTAATTTCAGGGCCCCTCAGGAAGTTGTCAGTAATTTCAGGCCCCCGGGTGGGTGTCGGTAATTTCAGGCCCCCGGGAGGGTGTCAGTAATTTCAGGGGCCCCGGGAGGGTGTCAGTAATTTCAGGGGCCCAGGGAGGGTGTCAGTATTTTCAGGTGCCCCCAGGAGCTGTCAGTAATTTCAGGGGCCCCTGGAGAGTGTCAGTAATTTCAGGGGCCCCGGGAGGGTGTCAGTAATTTCAGGGGCCCCAGGGAGGGTGTCAGTAATTTCAGGTGCCCCTAGAGGGTGTCAGTAATTTCAGGCCCTCGGCAGGGTGTCAGTAATTTCAGGGGCCCTCGGGAGGGTGTCAATAATTTCAGGCCCTCGGGAGAGTGTTCGTAATTTCAGGGCCCCCCGGGAGGGAGTCACTAATTTCAGCGGCCCCCAGGATGGTGTCAGTAACTTCAGGCCCTCGGGAGGGTGTCAGTAATTTCAGGGGCCCCAGGGAGGGTGTCAGTAATTTCAGGGCCCCCAGGAGTGTGTCAGTAATTTTAGGCCCCCGGGAGGGTGTCAGTAATTTCAGGGCCCCCGGGAGGGTGTCAGTAATTTCATGTCCCGGGGAGGGTGTCAGTAATTTCAGGGCCCTGCGAGGATGCCGGTAATTTCAGGCCCCTGGGAGGGTGTCAGTAATTTCAGGGCCCCCGGGAGAGGTTCATTAATTTCAGGGGCCCTGGGAGGATGTCAGTAATTTCAGGGCCTCCGGGAGGGTTTCAGTAATTTCAGGGGCCCCCAGGAGGGTGTCAGTAATTTCAGGGCCCCGGGAGGGTGTCAGTAATTTCAGGGCCCCTCAGGAAGTTGTCAGTAATTTCAGGCCCCCGGGAGGGTGTCAGTAATTTCAGGGGCCCTGGGAGGATGACGGTAATTTCAGGGCCCCGGGAGGGTGTCAGTAATTTCAGGGGCCCCGGGAGGGTGTCAGTAATTTCAGGGCCCCCAGGAGGGTGTCAGCAATTTCAGGGGCACCCAGGAGGGTGTCAGTAATTTCAGGCCCCCGGGAGGGTGTCAGTAATTTCAGGGGCCCCGGGAGGGTGTCAGTAATTTCAGGCCCCCGGGAGGGTTTCAGCAATTTCAGGGGCCCCCAGGAGGGTGTCAGCAATTTCAGGGGACCCCGGGAGGGTGTCAGTAATTTCAGGGGCCCCCAGGAGGGTGTCAGCAATTTCAGGGGCACCCAGGAGGGTGTCAGTAATTTTAGGCCCCCGGGAGGGTGTCAGTAATTTCAGGGGCCCCGGGAGGGTGTCAGTAATTTCAGGCCCCCGGGAGGGTTTCAGCAATTTCAGGGGCCCCCAGGAGGGTGTCAGCAATTTCAGGGGACCCCAGGAGGGTGTCAGTAATTTCAGGGGCCCCCAGGAGGTGTCAGTAATTTCAGGGGCCGCCGGGAGGGTGTCAGTAATTTCAGTGGCCCCCAGGAGGGTGTCAGTAATTTCAGGCCCCGGGATGGTGTCAGTAATTTCAGGGGCCCCCAGGAGGTGTCAGTAATTTCAGGGGCCCCCGGGAGGGTGTCAGTAATTTCCGGGGCCCCCAGGAGGTTGTCAGTAATTTCAGGCCGCGGGAGGGTGTCACTAATTTCAGGAGCCCCGGGAGGGTGTCAGTAATTTCAGGGGCCCGGGAGGGTGTCAGTAATTGTAGGGGCCCCGGGAGGGTGTCAGTAATTTCAGGGGCCCCCAGGAGGGTGTCAGTAAATTCAGGAGCCCCCAGAAGAATGTCAGTAATTTCAGGTGCCCCCAGGAGCTGTCAGTAAGTTCAGGGGCCCCGGGAGAGTGTCAGTAATTTCAGGCCCCCGGGAGGGTGTCAGTAATTTCAGGGGCCCCGGGAGGGTGTCAGTAATTTCAGCGGCCCCCACGAGGTGTCAGTAATTTCAGGGCGCCCGGGAGGGTGTCGGTAATTTCAGGGCCCCCAGGAGTGTGTCAGTAATTTTAGGCCCCCGGGAGGGTGTCAGGAATTTCATGTCCCCGGGAGGGTGTCAGTAATTTCAGGGCCCTGGGAGGATGTCGGTAATTTCAGGCCCCTGGGAGGGTGTCAGTAATTTCAGGGCCCCCGGGAGAGGTTCATTAATTTCAGGGGCCCTGGGAGGGTGTCAGTAATTTCAGGGCCCCCGGGAGGGTTTCAGTAATTTCAGGGGCCCCCGGGAGGGTTTCAGTAATTTCAGGGGCCCCCGGGAGGGTGTCAGTAATTTCAGGGCCCCCACGAGGTGTCAGTAATTTCAGGGCGCCCGGGAGGGTGTCAGTAATTTCAGGGCCCCCACGAGGTGTCAGTAATTTCAGGGCGCCCGGGAGGGTGTCAGTAATTTCAGAGCCCCCGGGAGGGTTTCAGTAATTTCAGGGGCCCCCGGGAGGGTGTCAGTAATTTCAGGGCCCCACGAGGTGTCAGTAATTTCAGGGCGCCCGGGAGGGTGTCAGTAATTTCAGGGCCCCCGGGAGGGTTTCAGTAATTTCAGGGGCCCCCGGGAGGGTGTCAGTAATTTCAGGGCCCCCACGAGGTGTCAGTAATTTCAGGGCGCCCGGGGGGGTGTCAGTAATTTCAGGGCCCGTCAGGAAGTTGTCAGTAATTTCAGGCCCCCGGGAGGGTGTCAGTAATTTCAGGGGCCCCGGGAGGGTGTCAGTAATTTCAGGGCCCCCACGAGGTGTCAGTAATTTCAGGGCGCCCGGGAGGGTGTCGGTAATTTCAGGGCCCCCAGGAGTGTGTCAGTAATTTTAGGCCCCCGGGAGGGTGTCAGTAATTTCATGTCCCCGGGAGGGTGTCAGTAATTTCAGGGCCCTGGGAGGATGTCGGTAATTTCAGGCCCCTGGGAGGGTGTCAGTAATTTCAGGGCCCCCGGGAGAGGTTCATTAATTTCAGGGGCCCTGGGAGGGTGTCAGTAATTTCAGGGCCCCGGGAGGGTGTCAGTAATTTCAGGGCCCCTCAGGAAGTTGTCAGTAATTTCAGGCCCCCGGGAGGGTGTCAGTAATTTCAGGGGCCCTGGGAGTGTGTCAGTAACTTCAGGGGCCCCCCGGAGGGTGTCAGTAATTTCAGGGCCCCCGGGAGGATGACGGTAATTTCTGCCCCCGGGTGGGTGTCGGTAATTTCAGGCCCCCGGGAGGGTGTCAGTAATTTCAGGGGCCCCGGGAGGGTGTCAGTAATTTCATGTCCCCGGGAGGGTGTCAGTAATTTCAGGGGCCCCACGAGGTGTCAGTAATTTCATGTCCCCGGGAGCGTGTCAGTAATTTCAGGGCCCTGGGAGGATGTCGGTAATTTCAGGCCCCTGGGAGGGTGTCAGTAATTTCAGGGCCCCCGGGAGAGGTTCATTAATTTCAGGGGCCCTGGGAGGGTGTCAGTAATTTCAGGGCCCCCGGGAGGGTTTCAGTAATTTCAGGGGCCCCCAGGAGGGTGTCAGTAATTTCAGGGCCCCGGGAGGGTGTCAGTAATTTCAGGGCCCCTCAGGAAGTTGTCAGTAATTTCAGGCCCCCGGGTGGGTGTCGGTAATTTCAGGCCCCCGGGAGGGTGTCAGTAATTTCAGGGGCCCCGGGAGGGTGTCAGTAATTTCAGGGGCCCAGGGAGGGTGTCAGTATTTTCAGGTGCCCCCAGGAGCTGTCAGTAATTTCAGGGGCCCCGGGAGAGTGTCAGTAATTTCAGGGGCCCCGGGAGGGTGTCAGTAATTTCAGGGGCCCCAGGGAGGGTGTCAGTAATTTCAGGTGCCCCTAGAGGGTGTCAGTAATTTCAGGCCCTCGGCAGGGTGTCAGTAATTTCAGGGGCCCTCGGGAGGGTGTCAGTAATTTCAGGGGCACCCGGGAGGGTGTCAATAATTTCAGGCCCTCGGGAGAGTGTTCGTAATTTCAGGGCCCCCCGGGAGGGAGTCACAAATTTCAGCGGCCCCCAGGATGGTGTCAGTAACTTCAGGCCCTCGGGAGGGTGTCAGTAATTTCAGGGGCCCCAGGGAGGGTGTCAGTAATTTCAGGGCCCCCAGGAGTGTGTCAGTAATTTTAGGCCCCCGGGAGGGTGTCAGTAATTTCAGGGCCCCCGGGAGGGTGTCAGTAATTTCATGTCCCGGGGAGGGTGTCAGTAATTTCAGGGCCCTGGGAGGATGTCGGTAATTTCAGGCCCCTGGGAGGGTGTCAGTAATTTCAGGGCCCCCGGGAGAGGTTCATTAATTTCAGGGGCCCTGGGAGGATGTCAGTAATTTCAGGGCCTCCGGGAGGGTTTCAGTAATTTCAGGGGCCCCCAGGAGGGTGTCAGTAATTTCAGGGCCCCGGGAGGGTGTCAGTAATTTCTGGGCCCCTCAGGAAGTTGTCAGTAATTTCAGGCCCCCGGGAGGGTGTCAGTAATTTCAGGGGCCCTGGGAGGATGACGGTAATTTCAGGGCCCCGGGAGGGTGTCAGTAATTTCAGGGGCCCCGGGATGGTGTCAGTAATTTCAGGGCCCCCAGGAGGGTGTCAGCAATTTCAGGGGCACCCAGGAGGGTGTCAGTAATTTCAGGCCCCCGGGAGGGTGTCAGTAATTTCAGGGGCCCCGGGAGGGTTTCAGCAATTTCAGGGGCCCCCAGGAGGGTGTCAGCAATTTCAGGGGACCCCGGGAGGGTGTCAGTAATTTCAGGGGCCCCCAGGAGGGTGTCAGCAATTTCAGGGGCACCCAGGAGGGTGTCAGTAATTTCAGGCCCCCGGGAGGGTGTCAGTAATTTCAGGGGCCCCGGGAGGGTGTCAGTAATTTCAGGCCCCCGGGAGGGTTTCAGCAATTTCAGGGGCCCCCAGGAGGGTGTCAGCAATTTCAGGGGACCCCAGGAGGGTGTCAGTAATTTCTGGGGCCCCCAGGAGGTGTCAGTAATTTCAGGGGCCGCCGGGAGGGTGTCAGTAATTTCAGGGGCCCCCAGGAGGGTGTCAGTAATTTCAGGCCCCGGGATGGTGTCAATAATTTCAGGGGCCCCCAGGAGGTGTCAGTAATTTCAGGGGCCCCCAGGAGGTGTCAGTAATTTCAGGGGCCGCCGGGAGGGTGTCAGTAATTTCAGGGGCCCCCAGGAGGGTGTCAGTAATTTCAGGCCCCGGGATGGTGTCAATAATTTCAGGGGCCCCCAGGAGGTGTCAGTAATTTCAGGGGCCCCCAGGAGGTGTCAGTAATTTCAGGGGCCCCCAGGAGGGTGTCAGTAATTTCCGGGGCCCCCAGGAGGTTGTCAGTAATTTCAGGCCGCGGGAGGGTGTCACTAATTTCAGGAGCCCCGGGAGGGTGTCAGTAATTTCAGGGGCCCGGGAGGGTGTCAGTAATTGTAGGGGCCCCGGGAGGGTGTCAGTAATTTCAGGGGCCCCCAGGAGGGTGTCAGTAAATTCAGGAGCCCCCAGAAGAATGTCAGTAATTTCAGGTGCCCCCAGGAGCTGTCAGTAAGTTCAGGGGCCCCGGGAGAGTGTCAGTAATTTCAGGCCCCCGGGAGGGTGTCAGTAATTTCAGGGGCCCCGGGAGGGTGTCAGTAATTTCAGGGCCCCCACGAGGTGTCAGTAATTTCAGGGCGCCCGGGAGGGTGTCGGTAATTTCAGGGCCCCCAGGAGTGTGTCAGTAATTTTAGGCCCCCGGGAGGGTGTCAGTAATTTCATGTCCCCGGGAGGGTGTCAGTAATTTCAGGGCCCTGGGAGGATGTCGGTAATTTCAGGCCCCTGGGAGGGTGTCAGTAATTTCAGGGCCCCCGGGAGAGGTTCATTAATTTCAGGGGCCCTGGGAGGGTGTCAGTAATTTCAGGGCCCCCGGGAGGGTTTCAGTAATTTCAGGGGCCCCCGGGAGGGTGTCAGTAATTTCAGGGCCCGTCAGGAAGTTGTCAGTAATTTCAGGCCCCCGGGAGGGTGTCAGTAATTTCAGGGGCCCTGGGAGGGTGTCAGTAATTTCAGGCCCCCGGGAGGGTTTCAGCAATTTCAGGGGCCCCCAGGAGGGTGTCAGCAATTTCAGGGGACCCCGGGAGGGTGTCAGTAATTTCAGGGGCCCCCAGGAGGATGTCAGCAATTTCAGGGGCACCCAGGAGGGTGTCAGTAATTTCAGGCCCCCGGGAGACGTTCATTAATTTCAGGGGCCCTGGGAGGATGTCAGTAATTTCAGGGCCTCCGGGAGGGTTTCAGTAATTTCAGGGGCCCCCAGGAGGGTGTCAGTAATTTCAGGGCCCCGGGAGGGTGTCAGTAATTTCAGGGCCCCTCAGGAAGTTGTCAGTAATTTCAGGCCCCCGGGAGGGTGTCAGTAATTTCAGGGGCCCTGGGAGGATGACGGTAATTTCAGGGCCCCGGGAGGGTGTCAGTAATTTCAGGGGCCCCGGGAGGGTGTCAGTAATTTCAGGGCCCCCAGGAGGGTGTCAGCAATTTCAGGGGCACCCAGGAGGGTGTCAGTAATTTCAGGCCCCCGGGAGGGTGTCAGTAATTTCAGGGGCCCCGGGAGGGTGTCAGTAATTTCAGGCCCCCGGGAGGGTTTCAGCAATTTCAGGGGCCCCCAGGAGGGTGTCAGCAATTTCAGGGGACCCCGGGAGGGTGTCAGTAATTTCAGGGGCCCCCAGGAGGGTGTCAGCAATTTCAGGGGCACCCAGGAGGGTGTCAGTAATTTCAGGCCCCCGGGAGGGTGTCAGTAATTTCAGGGGCCCCCAGGAGGCGTCAGTAATTTCAGGGGCCGCCGGGAGGGTGTCAGTAATTTCAGGGGCCCCCAGGAGGGTGTCAGTAATTTCAGGCCCCGGGATGGTGTCAGTAATTTCAGGGGCCCCCAGGAGGTGTCAGTAATTTCAGGGGCCCCCGGGAGGGTGTCAGTAATTTCCGGGGCCCCCAGGAGGTTGTCAGTAATTTCAGGCCGCGGGAGGGTGTCACTAATTTCAGGAGCCCCGGGAGGGTGTCAGTAATTTCAGGGGCCCGGGAGGGTGTCAGTAATTGTAGGGGCCCCGGGAGGGTGTCAGTAATTTCAGGGGCCCCCAGGAGGGTGTCAGTAAATTCAGGAGCCCCCAGAAGAATGTCAGTAATTTCAGGTGCCCCCAGGAGCTGTCAGTAAGTTCAGGGGCCCCGGGAGAGTGTCAGTAATTTCAGGCCCCCGGGAGGGTGTCAGTAATTTCAGGGGCCCCGGGAGGGTGTCAGTAATTTCAGGGCCCCCACGAGGTGTCAGTAATTTCAGGGCGCCCGGGAGGGTGTCGGTAATTTCAGGGCCCCCAGGAGTGTGTCAGTAATTTTAGGCCCCCGGGAGGGTGTCAGTAATTTCATGTCCCCGGGAGGGTGTCAGTAATTTCAGGGCCCTGGGAGGATGTCGGTAATTTCAGGCCCCTGGGAGGGTGTCAGTAATTTCAGGGCCCCCGGGAGAGGTTCATTAATTTCAGGGGCCCTGGGAGGGTGTCAGTAATTTCAGGGCCCCCGGGAGGGTTTCAGTAATTTCAGGGGCCCCCGGGAGGGTGTCAGTAATTTCAGGGCCCGTCAGGAAGTTGTCAGTAATTTCAGGCCCCCGGGAGGGTGTCAGTAATTTCAGGGGCCCCGGGAGGGTGTCAGTAATTTCAGGCCCCCGGGAGGGTTTCAGCAATTTCAGGGGCCCCCAGGAGGGTGTCAGCAATTTCAGGGGACCCCGGGAGGGTGTCAGTAATTTCAGGGGCCCCCTGGAGGGTGTCAGCAATTTCAGGGGCACCCAGGAGGGTGTCAGTAATTTCAGGCCCCCGGGAGGGTGTCAGTAATTTCAGGGGCCCCGGGAGGGTGTCAGTAATTTCAGGCCCCCGGGAGGGTTTCAGCAATTTCAGGGGCCCCCAGGAGGGTGTCAGCAATTTCAGGGGCCCCCAGGAGGTGTCAGTAATTTCAGGGGCCGCCGGGAGGGTGTCAGTAATTTCAGGGGCCCCCAGGAGGGTGTCAGTAATTTCAGGCCCCGGGATGGTGTCAGTAATTTCAGGGGCCCCCAGGAGGTGTCAGTAATTTCAGGGGCCCCCGGGAGGGTGTCAGTAATTTCCGGGGCCCCCAGGAGGTTGTCAGTAATTTCAGGCCGTGGGAGGGTGTCACTAATTTCAGGAGCCCCGGGAGGGTGTCAGTAATTTCAGGGGCCCGGGAGGGTGTCAGTAATTGTAGGGGCCCCGGGAGGGTGTCAGTAATTTCAGGGGCCCCGGGAGGGTGTCAGTATTTTCAGGTGCCCCCAGGAGCTGTCAGTAAGTTCAGGGGCCCCGGGAGAGTGTCAGTAATTTCAGGCCCCCGGGAGGGTGTCAGTAATTTCAGGGGCCCCGGGAGGGTGTCAGTAATTTCAGGGCCCCCACGAGGTGTCAGTAATTTCAGGGCGCCCGGGAGGGTGTCGGTAATTTCAGGGCCCCCAGGAGTGTGTCAGTAATTTTAGGCCCCCGGGAGGGTGTCAGTAATTTCATGTCCCCGGGAGGGTGTCAGTAATTTCAGGGCCCTGGGAGGATGTCGGTAATTTCAGGCCCCTGGGAGGGTGTCAGTAATTTCAGGGCCCCCGGGAGAGGTTCATTAATTTCAGGGGCCCTGGGAGGGTGTCAGTAATTTCAGGGCCCCCGGGAGGGTTTCAGTAATTTCAGGGGCCCCCGGGAGGGTGTCAGTAATTTCAGGGCCCGTCAGGAAGTTGTCAGTAATTTCAGGCCCCCGGGAGGGTGTCAGTAATTTCAGGGGCCCCGGGAGGGTGTCAGTAATTTCAGGGCCCCCACGAGGTGTCAGTAATTTCAGGGCGCCCGGGAGGGTGTCGGTAATTTCAGGGCCCCCAGGAGTGTGTCAGTAATTTTAGGCCCCCGGGAGGGTGTCAGTAATTTCATGTCCCCGGGAGGGTGTCAGTAATTTCAGGCCCCTGGGATGGTGTCAGTAATTTCAGGGCCCCCGGGAGAGGTTCATTAATTTCAGGGGCCCTGGGAGGGTGTCAGTAATTTCAGGGCCCCCGGGTGGGTTTCAGTAATTTCAGGGGCCCCTGGGAGGGTGTCAGTAATTTCAGGGCCCCTCAGGAAGTTGTCAGTAATTTCAGGCCCCCGGGAGGGTGTCAGTAATTTCAGGGGCCCTGGGAGTGTGTCAGTAACTTCAGGGCCCCCCCGGAGGGTGTCAGTAATTTCAGGGCCCCGGGAGGATGACGGTAATTTCAGGCCCCCGGGAGGGTGTCAGTAATTTCAGGGGCCCCGGGAGGGTGTCAGTAATTTCATGTCCCCGGGAGGGTGTCAGTAATTTCAGGGGCCCCACGAGGTGTCAGTAATTTCAGGGCGCCCGGGAGGGTGTCAGTAATTTCAGGGCCCCCAGGAGTGTGTCAGTAATTTTAGGCCCCCGGGAGGGTGTCAGTAATTTCAGGGCCCCCGGGAGGGTGTCAGTAATTTCATGTCCCCGGGAGGGTGTCAGTAATTTCAGGGCCCTGGGAGGATGTTGGTAATTTCAGGCCTCTGGGAGGGTGTCAGTAATTTCAGGGGCCCGGGAGGGTGTCAGTAATTTCAGGGCCCCGGGAGGATGTCGGTAATTTCAGGCCCCTGGGAGGGTGTCAGTAATTTCAGGCCCCCGGGAGGGTGTCAGTAATTTCAGGGGCCCTGGGAGTGTGTCAGTAATTTCAGGGGCCCCCCGGAGGGTGTCAGTAATTTCAGGGCCCCCGGGAGGATGACGGTAATTTCTGCCCCCGGGTGGGTGTCGGTAATTTCAGGCCCCCGGGAGGGTGTCAGTAATTTCAGGGGCCCCGGGAGGGTGTCAGTAATTTCAGGGGCCCAGGGAGGGTGTCAGTATTTTCAGGTGCCCCCAGGAGCTGTCAGTAATTTCAGGGGCCCCGGGAGAGTGTCAGTAATTTCAGGGGCCCCGGGAGGGTGTCTGTAATTTCAGGGGCCCCAGGGAGGGTGTCAGTAATTTCAGGTGCCCCTAGAGGGTGTCAGTAATTTCAGGCCCTCGGCAGGGTGTCAGTAATTTCAGGGGCCCTCGGGAGGGTGTCAGTAATTTCAGGGGCACCCGGGAGGGTGTCAATAATTTCAGGCCCTCGGGAGAGTGTTCGTAATTTCAGGGCCCCCCGGGAGGGAGTCACTAATTTCAGCGGCCCCCAGGATGGTGTCAGTAACTTCAGGCCCTCGGGAGGGTGTCAGTAATTTCAGGGGCCCCAGGGAGGGTGTCAGTAATTTCAGGCCCTCGGGAGGGTGTCAGAAATTTCAGGGGCCCCGGGAGGATGTCGGTAATTTCAGCCCCCGGGTGGGTGTCGGTAATTTCAGGCCCCCGGGAGGATGTCAGTAATTTCAGGGGCCCCGGGAGGGTGTCAGTAATTTCAGGCCCCCGGGAGGGTGTCACTAATTTCAGGGGCCCCCAGAAGGGTGTCAGTAATTTCAGGCCCCCGGGAGCTGTCAGTAATTTCAGGGGCCCGGGAGGGTGTCAGTAATTGTAGGGGCCCCGGGAGGGTGTCAGTAATTTCAGGGCCCCCAGGAGGGTGTCAGTAAATTCAGGAGCCCCCAGAAGAATGTCAGTAATTTCAGGAGCCCCCAGGAGCTGTCAGTAAGTTCAGGGGCCCCGGGAGAGTGTCAGTAATTTCAGGCCCCCGGGAGGGTGTCAGTAATTTCAGGGGCCCCGGGAGGGTGTCAGTAATTTCAGGGCCCCCACGAGGTGTCAGTAATTTCAGGGCGCCCGGGAGGGTGTCAGTAATTTCAGGGCCCCTCAGGAAGTTGTCAGTAATTTCAGGCCCCCGGGAGGGTGTCAGTAATTTCAGGGGCCCTGGGAGTGTGTCAGTAACTTCAGGGGCCCCCCGGAGGGTGTCAGTAATTTCAGGGCCCCCGGGAGGATGACGGTAATTTCTGCCCCCGGGTAGGTGTCGGTAATTTCAGTCCCCCGGGAGGGTGTCAGTAATTTCAGGGGCCCCGGGAGGGTGTCAGTAATTTCATGTCCCCGGGAGGGTGTCAGTAATTTCAGGGGCCCCACGAGGTGTCAGTAATTTCAGGGCGCCCGGGAGGGTGTCAGTAATTTCAGGGCCCCCAGGAGTGTGTCAGTAATTTTAGGCCCCCGGGAGGGTGTCAGTAATTTCAGGGCCCCCGGGAGGGTGTCAGTAATTTCATGTCCCCGGGAGGGTGTCAGTAATTTCAGGTCCCTGGGAGGATGTTGGTAATTTCAGGCCTCTGGGAGGGTGTCAGTAATTTCAGGGGCCCGGGAGGGTGTCAGTAATTTCAGGGCCCCGGGAGGATGTCGGTAATTTCAGGCCCCTGGGAGGGTGTCAGTAATTTCAGGGCCCCCGGGAGAGGTTCATTAATTTCAGGGGCCCTGGGAGGGTGTCAGTAATTTCAGGGCCCCCGGGAGGGTGTCAATAATTTCAGGGGCCCCCAGGAGGGTGTCAGTAATTTCAGGGCCCCGGGAGGGTGTCAGTAATTTCAGGGCCCCTCAGGAAGTTGTCAGTAATTTCAGGCCCCCGGGAGGGTGTCAGTAATTTCAGGGGCCCTGGGAGTGTGTCAGTAATTTCAGGGGCCCCCCGGAGGGTGTCAGTAATTTCAGGGCCCCCGGGAGGATGACGGTAATTTCTGCCCCCGGGTGGGTGTCGGTAATTTCAGGCCCCCGGGAGGGTGTCAGTAATTTCAGGGGCCCCGGGAGGGTGTCAGTAATTTCAGGGGCCCAGGGAGGGTGTCAGTATTTTCAGGTGCCCCCAGGAGCTGTCAGTAATTTCAGGGGCCCCGGGAGAGTGTCAGTAATTTCAGGGGCCCCGGGAGGGTGTCAGTAATTTCAGGTGCCCCTAGAGGGTGTCAGTAATTTCAGGCCCTCGGCAGGGTGTCAGTAATTTCAGGGGCCCTCAGGAGGGTGTCAGTAATTTCAGGGGCACCCGGGAGGGTGTCAATAATTTCAGGCCCTCGGGAGAGTGTTCGTAATTTCAGGGCCCCCCGGGAGGGAGTCACTAATTTCAGCGGCCCCCAGGATGGTGTCAGTAACTTCAGGCCCTCGGGAGGGTGTCAGTAATTTCAGGGGCCCCAGGGAGGGTGTCAGTAATTTCAGGCCCTCGGGAGGGTGTCAGAAATTTCAGGGGCCCCGGGAGGATGTCGGTAATTTCAGCCCCCGGGTGGGTGTCGGTAATTTCAGGCCCCCGGGAGGATGTCAGTAATTTCAGGGGCCCCGGGAGGGTGTCAGTAATTTCAGGCCCCCGGGAGGGTGTCAGTAATTTCAGGGGCCCCCAGAAGGGTGTCAGTAATTTCAGGCCCCCGGGAGCTGTCAGTAATTTCAGGGGCCCGGGAGGGTGTCAGTAATTGTAGGGGCCCCGGGAGGGTGTCAGTAATTTCAGGGGCCCCCAGGAGGGTGTCAGTAAATTCAGGAGCCCCCAGAAGAATGTCAGTAATTTCAGGTGCCCCCAGGAGCTGTCAGTAAGTTCAGGGGCCCCGGGAGAGTGTCAGTAATTTCAGGCCCCCGGGAGGGTGTCAGTAATTTCAGGGGCCCCGGGAGGGTGTCAGTAATTTCAGGGCCCCCACGAGGTGTCAGTAATTTCAGGGCGCCCGGGAGGGTGTCAGTAATTTCAGGGCACCCGGGAGGGTGTCAGTAATTTCAGGGCCCCCAGGAGTGTGTCAGTAATTTTAGGCCCCCGGGAGGGTGTCAGTAATTTCATGTCCCCGGGAGGGTGTCAGTAATTTCAGGGCCCCCGGGAGAGGTTCATTAATTTCAGGGGCCCTGGGAGGGTGTCAGTAATTTCAGGGCCCCCGGGAGGGTTTCAGTAATTTCAGTGGCCCCCAGGAGGGTGTCAGTAATTTCAGGGCCCCGGAGGGTGTCAGTAATTTCAGGGCCCCTCAGGAAGTTGTCAGTAATGTCAGGCCCCTGGGAGGGTGTCAGTAATTTCAGGGGCCCCGGGAGGGTGTCAGTAATTTCAGGGGCCCCGGGAGGGTGTCAGTATTTTCAGGTGCCCCCAGGAGCTGTCAGTAATTTCAGGGGCCCCGGGAGAGTGTCAGTAATTTCAGGGGCCCCGGGAGGGTGTCAGTAATTTCAGGGGCCCCAGGGAGGGTGTCAGTAATTTCAGGTGCCCCTAGAGGGTGTCAGTAATTTCAGGCCCTCGGCAGGGTGTCAGTAATTTCAGGGGCCCTCGGGAGGGTGTCAGTAATTTCAGGGGCAGCCGGGAGGGTGTCAATAATTTCAGGCCCTCGGGAGAGTGTTCGTAATTTCATGGCCCCCCGGGAGGGAGTCACTAATTTCAGCGGCCCCCAGGATGGTGTCAGTAACTTCAGGCCCTCGGGAGGGTGTCAGTAATTTCAGGGGCCCCAGGGAGGGTGTCAGTAATTTCAGGCCCTCGGGAGGGTGTCAGAAATTTCAGGGCCCCGGGAGGATGTCGGTAATTTCAGCCCCCGGGTGGGTGTCGGTAATTTCAGGCCCCCGGGAGGATGTCAGTAATTTCAGGGGCCCCGGGAGGGTGTCAGTAATTTCAGGCCCCCGGGAGGGTGTCAGTAATTTCAGGGGCCCCCAGAAGGGTGTCAGTAATTTCAGGCCCCCGGGAGGGTGTCAGTAATTTCAGGGGCCCCCGGGAGGGTGCCAGTAATTTCAGGCCCCCGGGAGGGTGTCAGTAATTTCAGGGGCCCCCAGGAGGGTGTCAGTAATTTCAGGGGCCCCCAGGACGAGTCAGTAATTTCAGGGGCCCCCTGGAGGGTGTCAGTAATTTCAGGGGCCCCCGGGAGGGTGTCAGTAATTTCAGGCCCCCGGGAGGGTGTCAGTAATTTCAGGCCCTCGAGAGGGTGTCAGTAATTTCAGGGGCCTCGGAAGGGTGTCAGTAATTTCAGAAGCCCCGGGAGGGTGTCAGTAATTTCAGGCCCTCGAGGGGATGTCAGTAATTTCAGGGGCCTTGGGAGGGTGTCAGTAATTTCAGGAGGCCCGGGAGGATGTCAGTAATTTCAGGCCCTCGAGAGGGTGTCAGTAATTTCAGGGGCCTCGGAAGGGTGTCAGAAATTTCAGAAGCCCCGGGAGGGTGTCAGTAATTTCAGGCCCTCGAGGGGGTGTCAGTAATTTCAGGTGCCTTGGGAGGGTGTCATTTCAGTAATTTCAGGCCCTCTGAGGGTGTCAGTAATTTCAGGGGCCCCCGGGAGAGTGTCAGTAATTTCAGGGGCCCGGGAGGGTGTCAGTAATTTCAGGGGCCCCCGAGGGGGTGTCAGTAATTTCAGGTGCCTTGGGAGGGTGTCATTTCAGTAATTTCAGGCCCTCTGAGGGTGTCAGTAATTTCAGGGGCCCCTGGGAGAGTGTCAGTAATTTCAGGGGCCCGGGAGGGTGTCAGTAATTTCAGGGGCCCCCGGGAGGGTGTCAGTAATTTCCGGCCCTCTGGAGGGTGTCAGTAATTTCAGGGGCTCGGGAGGGTGTCAGCAATTTCAGGGGCCCTGGGAGGGTGTCAGTAATTTCAGGCCCTCTGGAGGGTGTCAGTCATTTCAGGGGCCCCGGGAGGGTGTCAGTAATTTCAGGGTCCCCGGAGGATGTCAGTAATTTCAGGGGCCTCCTGGAGGGTGTCAGTAATTTCAGAGCCCCCGGGAGGGTGTCTCTAATTTCAGGCCCTCTGGAGGATGTCAGTAATTTCAGGGGCCCCCAGGAGGATGTCAGTAATTTCAGAGGCCCCGGGAGGGTGTCACTAATTTCAGGCCCTCTGGAGGTTGTCAGTAATTTCAGGGGCCCCGGGAGGGTGTCAGTAATTTCAGGGCCCCCGGGAGGGTGTCAGTAATTTCAGGCCCTCGGGAGGGTGTCAGTAATTTCAGGGGCCCTCGGGAGGGAGTCAGTAATTTCAGGGGCCCCGGGATGGTGTTAGTAATTTCAGGGGCCTCGGGAGGGTGTCAGTAATTTCAGGAGCCCCAGGAGGGTGTCAGTAATTTCAGGCCCTCGAGAGGGTGTCAGTAATTTCAGGGGCCTCGGAAGGGTGTCAGTAATTTCAGGAGCCCCGGGAAGGTGTCAGTAATTTCAGGCCCTGGAGGGGGTGTCAGTAATTTCAGGCCCTCGGGAGGTTGTCAGAAATTTCAGGGGCCTTCGGGAGGGTGTCAGTAATTTCAGGCCCTCGGGAGGTTGTCAGAAATTTCAGGGGCCTTCGGGAGGGTGTCAGTAATTTCAGGCCCTCGGGAGGGTGTCAGTAATTTCAGGGGCCCTCAGGAGGTTGTCAGTAATTTCAGGGGCCCCAGGAGTGTGTCAGTAATTTCAGGAGCCCCGGGAGGGTGTCAGTAATGTCAGGCCCTCGAGAGGGTGTCAGTAATTTCAGGGGCCCCCAGGAGGGTGTCAGTAATTTCAGGGGCCCCAGGAGTGTGTCAGTAATTTCAGGAGCCCCGGGAGGGTGTCAGTAATGTCAGGCCCTCAAGAGGGTGTCAGTAATTTCAGGGGCCCCCAGGAGGGTGTCAGTAAATTCAGGGGCCCCCAGGAGGGTGTCATTAATTTCAGGGGCCCCCAGGAGTGTGTCAGTAATTTCAGGCCTCCGGGAGATTGTCAGTAATTTCAGGGGCCCCCGGGAGGGTGTCACTAATTTCAGGGCCCCCGGGATGGTGTCAGTAACTTCAGGCCCTCGGGAGGGTGTCAGTAATTTCAGGGGCCCCAGGGAGGGTGTCAGTAATTTCAGCCCCCGGGTGGGTGTCAGTAATTTCAGGGGCCCCCAGGAGGGTGTCACCAATTTCAGGGGCCCCCAGGAGGGTGTCAGTAATTTCAGGCCCCCGGGAGGGTGTCAGTAATTTCAGGCCCCCGGGAGGGTGTCAGTAATTTCAGGGGCCCCAGGAGGGTGTCAGTAATTTCAGGCCCCCAGGAGGGTTTCAGTAATTTCAGGGTTCCCCAGGAGGGTGTCAGCAATTTCAGGGGCCCCCAGGAGGGTGTCAGTAATTTCAGGGGCCCCCAGGAGGTGTCAGTAATTTCAGGGGCCGCCGGGAGGGTGTCAGTAATTTCAGGGGCCCCAAGGAGGGTGTCAGTAATTTCAGGCCCCGGGATGGTGTCAGTAATTTCAGGCCCTGGAGGGGGTGTCAGTAATTTAAGGTGCCTTGGGAGGGTGTCAGAAATTTCAGGAGCCCCAGGAGGGTGTCAGTTATTTCAGGGGCCCCCGGGAGGGTGTCAGTAATTTCAGGGGCCCCGGGAGGGTGTCAGTAATGTCAGGCCCTCGAGAGGGTGTCAGTAATTTCAGGGGCCCCCAGGAGGGTGTCAGTAAATTCAGGGGCCCCCAGGAGGGTGTCAGTAATTTCAGGGGCCCCCAGGAGTGTGTCAGTAATTTCAGGCCTCCGGGAGATTGTCAGTAATTTCAGGGGCCCCCGGGAGGGTGTCACTAATTTCAGGGCCCCCGGGATGGTGTCAGTAACTTCAGGCCCTCGGGAGGGTGTCAGTAATTTCAGGGGCCCCAGGGAGGGTGTCAGTAATTTCAGGCCCCGGGAGGGTGTCAGTAATTTCAGGCCCCTGGGAGGATGTCAGTAATTTCAGGGGCCCCCAGGAGGGTGTCACCAATTTCAGGGGCCCCCAGGAAGGTGTCAGTAATTTCAGGCCCCCGGGAGGGTGTCAGTAATTTCAGGCCCCCGGGAGGGTGTCAGTAATTTCAGGGGCCCCGGGAGGGTGTCAGTAATTTCAGGCCCCCAGGAGGGTTTCAGTAATTTCAGGGTTCCCCAGGAGGGTGTCAGCAATTTCAGGGGCCCCCAGGAGGGTGTCAGTAATTTCAGGGGCCCCCAGGAGGTGTCAGTAATTTCAGGGGCCGCCGGGAGGGTGTCAGTAATTTCAGGCCCTCGGGAGGGTGTCAGTAATTTCAGGGGCCCTCAGGAGGTTGTCAGTAATTTCAGGGGCCCCCAGGAGGTGTCAGTAATTTCAGGAGCCCCGGGAGGGTGTCAGTAATGTCAGGCCCTCGAGAGGGTGTCAGTAATTTCAGGGGCCCCCAGGAGGGTGTCAGTAATTTCAGGGGCCCGGGAGGGTGTCAGTAATTCTAGGGGCCCTTTGGAGGGTGTCAGTAATTTCAGGGGCCCCCAGGAGGGTGTCAGTAAATTCAGGAGCCCCCAGAAGGATGTCAGTAATTTCAGGGGCCCCGGGAACGTGTCAGTAATTTCAGGTGCCCCCAGGAGCTGTCAGTAATTTCAGGGGCCCCGGGAGAGTGTCAGTAATTTCAGGCCCCCGGGAGGGTGTCAGTAATTTCAGGGGCCCCGGGAGGGTGTCAGTAATTTCAGGGCCCCCACGAGGTGTCAGTAATTTCAGGGCGCCCGGGAGGGTGTCAGTAATTTCAGGGCCCCCAGGAGTGTGTCAGTAATTTTAGGCCCCCGGGAGGGTGTCAGTAATTTCAGGGCCCCCGGGAGGGTGTCAGTAATTTCATGTCCCGGGGAGGGTGTCAGTAATTTCAGGGCCCTGGGAGGATGTCGGTAATTTCAGGCCCCTGGGAGGGTGTCAGTAATTTCAGGGCCCCCGGGAGGGTGTCAGTAATTTCAGGGCCCTGGGAGGATGTCGGTAATTTCAGGCCCCTGGGAGGGTGTCAGTAATTTCAGGGCCCCCGGGAGAGGTTCATTAATTTCAGGGGCCCTGGGAGGATGTCAGTAATTTCAGGGCCTCCGGGAGGGTTTCAGTAATTTCAGGGCCCCTCAGGAAGTTGTCAGTAATTTCAGGCCCCCGGGAGGGTGTCAGTAATTTCAGGGCCCCTCAGGAAGTTGTCAGTAATTTCAGGGGCCCCCCGGAGGGTGTCAGTAATTTCAGGGCCCCCGGGAGGATGGCGGTAATTTCTGCCCCCGGGTGGGTGTCGGTAATTTCAGGCCCCCGGGAGGGTGTCAGTAATTTCAGGGGCCCCGGGAGGGTGTCAGTAATTTCAGGGGCCACGGGAGTATGTCCGTAATTTCAGCCCCCGGGTGGGTGTCGGTAATTTCAGGCCCCCGGGAGGATTTCAGTAATTTCAGGGGCCCCGGGAGGGTGTCAGTAATTTCAGGCCCTCGGGAGGGTGTCAGTAATTTCAGGGGCCCCCAGAAGGGTGTCAGTAATTTCAGGCCCCCGGGAGGGTGTCAGTAATTTCAGGGGCCCCCGGGAGGGTGCCAGTAATTTCAGGCCCCCGGGAGGGTGTCAGTAATTTCAGGGGCCCCCAGGAGGGTGTCAGTAATTTCAGGGGCTTCCAGGACGAGTCAGTAATTTCAGGTGCCCCCTGGAGGGTGTCAGTAATTTCAGGGGCCCCCGGGAGGGTGTCAGTAATTTCAGGCCCCCGGGAGGGTGTCAGTAATTTCAGGCCCTCGAGAGGGTGTCAGTAATTTCAGGGGCCTCGGAAGGGTGTCAGTAATTTAAGAAGCCCCGGGAGGGTGTCAGTAATTTCAGGCCCTCGAGGGGATGTCAGTAATTTCAGGGGCCTTGGGAGGGTGTCAGTAATTTCAGGAGGCCCGGGAGGGTGTCAGTAATTTCAGGCCCTCGAGAGGGTGTCAGTAATTTCAGGGGCCTCGGAAGGGTGTCAGTAATTTCAGAAGCCCCGGGAGGGTGTCAGTAATTTCAGGCCCTCGATGGGGTGTCAGTAACTTCAGGGGCCCCCCGGAGGGTGTCAGTAATTTCAGGGCCCCCGGGAGGATGACGGTAATTTCTGCCCCCGGGTAGGTGTCGGTAATTTCAGTCCCCCGGGAGGGTGTCAGTAATTTCAGGGGCCCCGGGAGGGTGTCAGTAATTTCATGTCCCCGGGAGGGTGTCAGTAATTTCAGGGGCCCCACGAGGTGTCAGTAATTTCAGGGCGCCCGGGAGGGTGTCAGTAATTTCAGGGCCCCCAGGAGTGTGTCAGTAATTTTAGGCCCCCGGGAGGGTGTCAGTAATTTCAGGGCCCCCGGGAGGGTGTCAGTAATTTCATGTCCCCGGGAGGGTGTCAGTAATTTCAGGTCCCTGGGAGGATGTTGGTAATTTCAGGCCTCTGGGAGGGTGTCAGTAATTTCAGGGGCCCGGGAGGGTGTCAGTAATTTCAGGGCCCCGGGAGGATGTCGGTAATTTCAGGCCCCTGGGAGGGTGTCAGTAATTTCAGGGCCCCCGGGAGAGGTTCATTAATTTCAGGGGCCCTGGGAGGGTGTCAGTAATTTCAGGGCCCCCGGGAGGGTGTCAATAATTTCAGGGGCCCCCAGGAGGGTGTCAGTAATTTCAGGGCCCCGGGAGGGTGTCAGTAATTTCAGGGCCCCTCAGGAAGTTGTCAGTAATTTCAGGCCCCCGGGAGGGTGTCAGTAATTTCAGGGGCCCTGGGAGTGTGTCAGTAATTTCAGGGGCCCCCCGGAGGGTGTCAGTAATTTCAGGGCCCCCGGGAGGATGACGGTAATT
The DNA here is from genome assembly GCF_036365525.1 of Heterodontus francisci. NCBI lineage: Eukaryota > Metazoa > Chordata > Chondrichthyes > Heterodontiformes > Heterodontidae > Heterodontus > Heterodontus francisci. Next base: position 5,281,003 of record NC_090375.1, on the reverse strand, counting down.
TCTGCCCCCGGGTGGGTGTCGGTAATTTCAGGCCCCCGGGAGGGTGTCAGTAATTTCAGGGGCCCCGGGAGGGTGTCAGTAATTTCAGGGGCCCAGGGAGGGTGTCAGTATTTTCAGGTGCCCCCAGGAGCTGTCAGTAATTTCAGGGGCCCCGGGAGAGTGTCAGTAATTTCAGGGGCCCCGGGAGGGTGTCAGTAATTTCAGGTGCCCCTAGAGGGTGTCAGTAATTTCAGGCCCTCGGCAGGGTGTCAGTAATTTCAGGGGCCCTCAGGAGGGTGTCAGTAATTTCAGGGGCACCCGGGAGGGTGTCAATAATTTCAGGCCCTCGGGAGAGTGTTCGTAATTTCAGGGCCCCCCGGGAGGGAGTCACTAATTTCAGCGGCCCCCAGGATGGTGTCAGTAACTTCAGGCCCTCGGGAGGGTGTCAGTAATTTCAGGGGCCCCAGGGAGGGTGTCAGTAATTTCAGGCCCTCGGGAGGGTGTCAGAAATTTCAGGGGCCCCGGGAGGATGTCGGTAATTTCAGCCCCCGGGTGGGTGTCGGTAATTTCAGGCCCCCGGGAGGATGTCAGTAATTTCAGGGGCCCCGGGAGGGTGTCAGTAATTTCAGGCCCCCGGGAGGGTGTCAGTAATTTCAGGGGCCCCCAGAAGGGTGTCAGTAATTTCAGGCCCCCGGGAGCTGTCAGTAATTTCAGGGGCCCGGGAGGGTGTCAGTAATTGTAGGGGCCCCGGGAGGGTGTCAGTAATTTCAGGGGCCCCCAGGAGGGTGTCAGTAAATTCAGGAGCCCCCAGAAGAATGTCAGTAATTTCAGGTGCCCCCAGGAGCTGTCAGTAAGTTCAGGGGCCCCGGGAGAGTGTCAGTAATTTCAGGCCCCCGGGAGGGTGTCAGTAATTTCAGGGGCCCCGGGAGGGTGTCAGTAATTTCAGGGCCCCCACGAGGTGTCAGTAATTTCAGGGCGCCCGGGAGGGTGTCAGTAATTTCAGGGCACCCGGGAGGGTGTCAGTAATTTCAGGGCCCCCAGGAGTGTGTCAGTAATTTTAGGCCCCCGGGAGGGTGTCAGTAATTTCATGTCCCCGGGAGGGTGTCAGTAATTTCAGGGCCCCCGGGAGAGGTTCATTAATTTCAGGGGCCCTGGGAGGGTGTCAGTAATTTCAGGGCCCCCGGGAGGGTTTCAGTAATTTCAGTGGCCCCCAGGAGGGTGTCAGTAATTTCAGGGCCCCGGAGGGTGTCAGTAATTTCAGGGCCCCTCAGGAAGTTGTCAGTAATGTCAGGCCCCTGGGAGGGTGTCAGTAATTTCAGGGGCCCCGGGAGGGTGTCAGTAATTTCAGGGGCCCCGGGAGGGTGTCAGTATTTTCAGGTGCCCCCAGGAGCTGTCAGTAATTTCAGGGGCCCCGGGAGAGTGTCAGTAATTTCAGGGGCCCCGGGAGGGTGTCAGTAATTTCAGGGGCCCCAGGGAGGGTGTCAGTAATTTCAGGTGCCCCTAGAGGGTGTCAGTAATTTCAGGCCCTCGGCAGGGTGTCAGTAATTTCAGGGGCCCTCGGGAGGGTGTCAGTAATTTCAGGGGCAGCCGGGAGGGTGTCAATAATTTCAGGCCCTCGGGAGAGTGTTCGTAATTTCATGGCCCCCCGGGAGGGAGTCACTAATTTCAGCGGCCCCCAGGATGGTGTCAGTAACTTCAGGCCCTCGGGAGGGTGTCAGTAATTTCAGGGGCCCCAGGGAGGGTGTCAGTAATTTCAGGCCCTCGGGAGGGTGTCAGAAATTTCAGGGCCCCGGGAGGATGTCGGTAATTTCAGCCCCCGGGTGGGTGTCGGTAATTTCAGGCCCCCGGGAGGATGTCAGTAATTTCAGGGGCCCCGGGAGGGTGTCAGTAATTTCAGGCCCCCGGGAGGGTGTCAGTAATTTCAGGGGCCCCCAGAAGGGTGTCAGTAATTTCAGGCCCCCGGGAGGGTGTCAGTAATTTCAGGGGCCCCCGGGAGGGTGCCAGTAATTTCAGGCCCCCGGGAGGGTGTCAGTAATTTCAGGGGCCCCCAGGAGGGTGTCAGTAATTTCAGGGGCCCCCAGGACGAGTCAGTAATTTCAGGGGCCCCCTGGAGGGTGTCAGTAATTTCAGGGGCCCCCGGGAGGGTGTCAGTAATTTCAGGCCCCCGGGAGGGTGTCAGTAATTTCAGGCCCTCGAGAGGGTGTCAGTAATTTCAGGGGCCTCGGAAGGGTGTCAGTAATTTCAGAAGCCCCGGGAGGGTGTCAGTAATTTCAGGCCCTCGAGGGGATGTCAGTAATTTCAGGGGCCTTGGGAGGGTGTCAGTAATTTCAGGAGGCCCGGGAGGATGTCAGTAATTTCAGGCCCTCGAGAGGGTGTCAGTAATTTCAGGGGCCTCGGAAGGGTGTCAGAAATTTCAGAAGCCCCGGGAGGGTGTCAGTAATTTCAGGCCCTCGAGGGGGTGTCAGTAATTTCAGGTGCCTTGGGAGGGTGTCATTTCAGTAATTTCAGGCCCTCTGAGGGTGTCAGTAATTTCAGGGGCCCCCGGGAGAGTGTCAGTAATTTCAGGGGCCCGGGAGGGTGTCAGTAATTTCAGGGGCCCCCGAGGGGGTGTCAGTAATTTCAGGTGCCTTGGGAGGGTGTCATTTCAGTAATTTCAGGCCCTCTGAGGGTGTCAGTAATTTCAGGGGCCCCTGGGAGAGTGTCAGTAATTTCAGGGGCCCGGGAGGGTGTCAGTAATTTCAGGGGCCCCCGGGAGGGTGTCAGTAATTTCCGGCCCTCTGGAGGGTGTCAGTAATTTCAGGGGCTCGGGAGGGTGTCAGCAATTTCAGGGGCCCTGGGAGGGTGTCAGTAATTTCAGGCCCTCTGGAGGGTGTCAGTCATTTCAGGGGCCCCGGGAGGGTGTCAGTAATTTCAGGGTCCCCGGAGGATGTCAGTAATTTCAGGGGCCTCCTGGAGGGTGTCAGTAATTTCAGAGCCCCCGGGAGGGTGTCTCTAATTTCAGGCCCTCTGGAGGATGTCAGTAATTTCAGGGGCCCCCAGGAGGATGTCAGTAATTTCAGAGGCCCCGGGAGGGTGTCACTAATTTCAGGCCCTCTGGAGGGTGTCAGTAATTTCAGGGGCCCCGGGAGGGTGTCAGTAATTTCAGGGGCCCTTGGGAGGGAGTCAGTAATTTCAGGGGCCCCGGGATGGTGTTAGTAATTTCAGGGGCCTCGGGAGGGTGTCAGTAATTTCAGGAGCCCCAGGAGGGTGTCAGTAATTTCAGGCCCTCGAGAGGGTGTCAGTAATTTCAGGGGCCTCGGAAGGGTGTCAGTAATTTCAGGAGCCCCGGGAAGGTGTCAGTAATTTCAGGCCCTGGAGGGGGTGTCAGTAATTTCAGGCCCTCGGGAGGTTGTCAGAAATTTCAGGGGCCTTCGGGAGGGTGTCAGTAATTTCAGGCCCTCGGGAGGTTGTCAGAAATTTCAGGGGCCTTCGGGAGGGTGTCAGTAATTTCAGGCCCTCGGGAGGGTGTCAGTAATTTCAGGGGCCCTCAGGAGGTTGTCAGTAATTTCAGGGGCCCCAGGAGTGTGTCAGTAATTTCAGGAGCCCCGGGAGGGTGTCAGTAATGTCAGGCCCTCGAGAGGGTGTCAGTAATTTCAGGGGCCCCAGGAGTGTGTCAGTAATTTCAGGCCTCCGGGAGATTGTCAGTAATTTCAGGGGCCCCCGGGAGGGTGTCACTAATTTCAGGGCCCCCGGGATGGTGTCAGTAACTTCAGGCCCTCGGGAGGGTGTCAGTAATTTCAGGGGCCCCAGGGAGGGTGTCAGTAATTTCAGCCCCCGGGTGGGTGTCAGTAATTTCAGGGGCCCCCAGGAGGGTGTCACCAATTTCAGGGGCCCCCAGGAGGGTGTCAGTAATTTCAGGCCCCCGGGAGGGTGTCAGTAATTTCAGGCCCCCGGGAGGGTGTCAGTAATTTCAGGGGCCCCAGGAGGGTGTCAGTAATTTCAGGCCCCCAGGAGGGTTTCAGTAATTTCAGGGTTCCCCAGGAGGGTGTCAGCAATTTCAGGGGCCCCCAGGAGGGTGTCAGTAATTTCAGGGGCCCCCAGGAGGTGTCAGTAATTTCAGGGGCCGCCGGGAGGGTGTCAGTAATTTCAGGGGCCCCAAGGAGGGTGTCAGTAATTTCAGGCCCCGGGATGGTGTCAGTAATTTCAGGCCCTGGAGGGGGTGTCAGTAATTTAAGGTGCCTTGGGAGGGTGTCAGAAATTTCAGGAGCCCCAGGAGGGTGTCAGTAATGT